>NW_021850941.1:1724869-1740223 GCF_003651465.1 Formica exsecta
TTAAAAATAGATGAATACGCTAGATATTTAGATTCATAATCAATCAGCAATGCAAGATGTTCAATTAACTTTCGAATAATGAAACCTTTATATACTGATGAGCAAGTTCAAGCCATAGTAAGTCGCATGCGCGAGCAAATCTTAACTTTAATCGCTAGACTTATTACCGATTTTCTAGACGGCAATTTGGATATAGATCAACTAATTGCCCTGCTTGAAAACCCTGAAGACCCTCAAAATTGAATATATCTAAAAAGATATAAAAGTAAGGCTCTTACACGATTAAAATCAAGTAAAATCCGAGTAAAATGGCAAAAGAGCCACGCGCAGTTTTTAGGGCGCAAAGGTATATAATTTAAACCAAAAAATAAATTAAAAAATTAGAGAATTTCTTTAATTACATGATTAATTACATGATTTTGATGTTTGCTCATTACTCTGTTGTTAGTTGGTGAGTTTAGTTAAGATTTTGCGTTGCTGAAAAATTTTTGCTGTCGACTTGTGCGTTGCGTCTCTTTTATACACAATTATTAATGTATCACCATGTTCGTGGATTCATGCTTAAAGAATCGAGGTTTCTGCCCCGAAATAACATGGACTACATCAGTGCTCGGAGATAGTTGCCCTTTTCGGGCCGATTCCGTGGCTCACGCCTATTGCCTCCCACTCACCGCTCGTGCGTTAGCGACGAGTCGCCAGATACGCGTAACTAAGGAGCGCGACGTTTTGTCTCAGGAGCGTCCGTATATAAGTGATGATGGCGGCCGAAACGTCCGCCTTTCGCGAATCATGTAATTAAAGAAATTCTCTAATTTTTTAATTTATTTTTTGGTTTAAATTATTTAAATTATAGCCCTAAAAACTGCGCGTGGCTCTTTTGCCATTTTACTCGGATTTTACTTGATTTTAAATTATTCTTGTGTCATCACATAAAATAAAATTTTTATTCTCATGAATTTTTGTGTCGTACAATTAAGATCGTACAGTCACTATAAAAAAGTTAGTTTAATATAAGATAATATTTACGATTTTGAGATTAAATTATAATCTACAAGACAAATTGTTACTTTAACTTAAATTAATTATTTATTTTATATTTTAAAAGGATAAAAGTGTGTACTTTGCGCAATGTCAGATTCATGAGTCACGAAATGTATTAGATTTATTAACTTTTGATGTAGTTGATTCATCTAGTTCCTCCTTAAAGTTAATTGTATCGCAAACACAAAAAGAATTAAAAAAAAACATAACACGCTGTTAGGTTGGACAAAATAAACCAAAATACGTGATTTAATTGTTACATATGTGATTTAATTGTATCACTTTTATTAGTTACAGAAAAAAACGTTGTACATCTCCGCTGTAAGCTGGCGTCGAGAGCGAAAGCGTTCACACTCACACACAAAAAAAAACGATTACACAGTGCCAATATAAAAGATCGTCAGCAATACTGCCAACTGCTCTCGCGGTGTAACTAACTTACTGAACCGAGTGCAACTGCACTCTTGCACCGATAATTCATTACCTTTCTCAACACACGCCGTTCTTTATGTAATAGAAAAAATTATCAAGAGACACGATAGTGTCTTGCGCCAAGTCACGCGCAGTAGCAGCGAGAGACCCTATGTATCTACACGCGAGCTTAGAACATATATAATTATCGTGACTGATTTCGAGAGACACAGAGTGAAAGAAAGAAAGGGAGAAAGAGAGAGAGAGAAAGAGAGTTTCGGTTCATAAATAGCAGTTTCATGCATGAAAAGCAAAGTTTCTAATTAATCGCGAGTTTACATTCAATAACTTTACTTTATTCAAAAGATGCCTGCGCAATTTTCCAAGAATTAATCAAGATTAACAGAGATGTAATATAGGATAAAATATATTTTATTGAGTGGGTTTGCTTCTTATACAAGTTGCGAATGAAAGAAACATATAATATGTGAGAGATAATTGCAATAACGAAATATAGTTATTAAGTTACATTCTTAAAAAAATAAGAAAAAGTAATAATATAAATAAAAAAAATGATATTCCATTGTATTGTACACGGTTTATGGTAGCTTAAACATGTTCCTAGCACGTAAACCGCAGCGTGTGTCGTGACAGTTCCATGATGACACTATAATTTGTATTAAAAATATTCTTCTAAAATGAAACCCCTCTAATATGCAAATATGACAAGTTTGATAGTGAAAGTTTAATAATTGTTTATTATTGTAATTTATGTATGTATTGTGTTCACAAATTCTCACGAAAATTCAAAATATTTCAACAAAGTAGAATATTAGCTGCTTTTGCATTGACAATGAGACCAAATTTAAAAGATATAAAACTCATTTCAAGTTGTTGTAAATAAACATGTGTCTCATCTGAATATATGGTAATGTTATATATACATATATGTGTATTTCATGATATATGATGGAGAATATATTTACTTTAATATAAAAGACAGAGTTTAATTAACAAATTTTTGGTTTGTTACGAAGTCACTGAAATAATTTCTTCTTAATGCATTTTGAAACATGCGCGAATATAATAATATTTTTATCTAAATTATTAATAGCGATAAATTAAAAAAGGGGTAATAAAAAAACATACGCTAAAAAGAAGGTGAAAGCATTAAAATATATAAAAACTATTAGAACACCGGCAAAGCTTTTAAAACTTTTTCGTATATAAATAATAAAATAAAATCAAGCGGATTATCCGCAGTAAGAATAGACAAGAAGCCGACTGTATCTTTTATGAGAGTCGAGCTCGTTAACACGTAAGGCATATGGCTAGGAACATGGTACACTGTTCGGTAAATAGCGAATATCTTGTTAGCGTAAATGCTGCGACATTCTCCTATCTTTGTTAGAACTTTCGTCGGAATGATGACAAAGGATGCAAATTCAGAGAAGTGTACAATCTCAGTCTGAGTACTGAATCGAATATACAATGTACAAATAATTAACATGGTCGTTTATGAAACACGATCTTCTATCATACATGGGACAATTTTAAATTCTATGAATTGCCTGCCATAGAGCGGAGATAATCAATCATTGTATAATTAATGTTGCTCATTATTCGAATAGTGGAAACACAGATACATGTATAGAAAATGTTATTAAAAAATATATTTATCAGAATGAAACACACACACAGGATGTGTGTTACTAGGAATTAATTCCATGTTTTATCAAAATTTTTTAAGTTTATGTATCTATCATTCGAATGAGTTTTAATTCAAATTCTTGAATTTTATTATGCAAATTAACAACGTTTTTTTTTTATTTCTTTTCTAGGGAATGATATGCAAGAGAATTGTATATGAACAGTGTAATTTATTTACGAAAAAATTAAAGGATGTGTAAATTTATTGTTTTTGGTGCAAAGAGCTATTCTCTTTTTCACATGATAAAAATGAGTGCAAATCTTAGAAATTCTACTTATTTTTTAATAAATATCAATATTTTTTAACATTTTTGAATAAATAATTTTTTCATTTTATGTACGGAATAAAATCTAAGCGAACACGTCTCATGATATAAATTAATATGATTTATCATGTATAGGAGTTACACCGATTAATTAAATTAATTGCTATAGAATTAACTCTATGGTTCGTATATTTCATCGAGTACATTGCTGCATTTCTACTATAACAATTACTATATTACATGAATTAATTCGCATATAAAACAATGTTTGATTTTTTATCTCGATAAAAGAATAAATGGAAAAATTATTTGAGATTTGTTATGTACAGTATGCAAACATGTAATCCCTCGATATTATTAAGAAGATGAAAAATGTGTATAAACGTTTCTGGGGAAGTAATGGCGAGTGCGGTTATAATTGAATAGCGATGTTTGCGTGATTAAGATTCCTTGGCAGATACCAGACGAAGGGTTGAAATGAATTGTTTTCGACACCGCAAACCGGTGCGATTGTCGGGAGAGCAGATATATATACGCGTTAATATACGAGCATGTGAGAGGCACATCCGCCAGATAGGAGTCATATTCTCATGAGAATACTTAGCCACTGCTAGTCACTCTTAGCGTGTTATAGATCGGTCGTGTGATCATTACTAACCACGATAAGAGCACACGTTTAGGGATAACAGGATGAAACCTTGCATTCAATCACTTCGACGATCCGTCATCATTCGTTTCAACAGCCGAGTCTTGAACAAGTGGAATAAAAAAAGAATCGGTTTAATTTATCTCTTATTGGATAAATAGGTAAATAATTCCGTTGTTCAAAATTGTGTCGAAAGCCAATAGAAGTAAAATTGCGATATGTACTAATTTTTATGGATATATTGACACGAGATAAAGATGTAGACTTTTTATGACATTTAAAAAATCGTAATTTAAATTCGCTATCTTGGAAGGAAGATTCACGCGGGATATATCTTATCGTCTATCTCTCTGCATTCTTCTCGTGCATTCTATTGATACTGTTGTTTTATAAACAAACCGTGATGCGCAATAAAAGTTAGTAGCAGTTGAGCGAAAGTTATAGCTTCGCGCTGCACTCAAGATTACCTACGATCCGAAAGCGCAGCTTGTCAATACGCGAGCCGAATGGAAGAAGTTCGTTGCGCGACACGCAACAGATGCAAACCGACACCACATATATTCCTATGCATATGAAAGCCGAGAAAATGGAATTGCATTGGAAAGGCAACTCGATATTCCATTACATTGATGCGACCACGAACGATACCGCGAATTACGATTCGGAGGTGCTGACTACGCGAACTAAGTGATTTCGAATCGCAATGTTACGTTGTGTGTGTTACGATTGTTCATTGTAATGCTCTTCTCAATTAGCTAATATTTCTACTCTGAGTGGAGAAAGTGTTTATTGCTAAACATTATTTAAAATTATTCAAGTATCTTGTAGGGGGGAGAGAAAGGCTGTGTGTCTTTATTTTATGCTTATAATCAAATAGAAGTTCTTTTGATTTAGATACGTATATTAAGTATTTTACGAAGATATGATATGCGCGAGAGATATACAGTATATATTTCTATATCGTATTTTTGCGCGTTGCTCGCGCCTATGCGGCAACATATTTTCTTGGATATTTGATGAATCGCAATATTCTCTGTGGGAATATTTACTCCTGATATTTCAAAAAATATTCACCTGTGATTATCGCTGATGAAACGATGTCGTAAAATATTACTCGCACATGACACATCGTGAATATACGCGCGAGTATACGAGAGCGAGAACGATGGGAGAATGAAAAATATGAGAGCTTCAACCGGAAAAATAATTTGTCTATCGATCCTGTCCTGACGGTGCAAATTAAATCCAGTAGAACGCGACGTGAATTCACGCGTGAATTCATTTATTTCGCGAGGAGAACTCGGGGTGTGTGTTCGGCCTGGCGCAAAAGTGATCCCCTTTTCTGCTCCTCGTTTTTCTACTGCTATCGAAACCTGAAAATTGGGTTGCTGGCACGACAATGTCGATTCTTTGTTACGATCGCAAGCCACCTCCGGGCATGGAAATTGCATCTTTCGTCACGGATCCTCGATCTATTTGCGTTTGTCAGCTTAAAAAGACGATAGCTTTGATTCCCGTATTCCACATTTCGAAAATTTACGGCTGCCTAAAACACACTTTCTCGCGTTACGAATATTTATAGTATTCACGAAGTCGGATGTAAATAATAGTTTTATCGATGTTTAAAATATGTTTTGTGTCGTTTTTAAGTACAATTTTACGAGAAATGTTCGATTTAAGCGTATGATAGTATGACGTAATACAAACCGATATCCGACATGAACTCTATCGAGCTTAATAACGTTACAGACTTGTCGAGATTTATGAAACGTCACAAATTCATTCGGAAGTATATTTCTTGTGTGACATCTAACTTATATCTTTTTCACTCGTGATAATATTTCGTATATCACGTTGAGATGTTTCATCCAAAAATAATGATAATACAAACATCGAAGTTTCCAAAATTTTATTGTAGGCGTGATTTATAAAATTAAGAATAACGAGTTTTAACATTCGCGTTAATCGAATTGCGTGCCAAGTTAGTTATTATCTGACGGAACACAAAAAGATCGTGGCTTTCAATGAGCAATCTGATAACATGGTTAAGATAACGTGGCGCTTACGATCATCTCTGCGGGAGTTCTTCGATCGAAAGGAGCACGTCTACTCTCTAACAGTGGTCAGATTGGAATTATATCTCGTTTTCCATTATTGTCTTCGAACACGAATGAGTCGGTCATTGGCCCGACACGCACACATATAAGAGCGTTCTCATTATTATTCGTTACTACTATTCTCAAAGCTTCTTAAAGCGCGTTTTTCTATCTTACTATTATTTTGGTAATATTGTCAAGAACTATGAAAAGATATCCTATATTTTTACCTAATAATATATTATTATAATTAAATATTTGTAAAATCCGAGTAAAAAGGCAAAAGAGCCACGCGCAGTTTTTAGGGCGCAAAGGTATATAATTTAAACCAAAAAATAAATTAAAAAATTAGAGAATTTCTTTAATTACATGATTCGCGAAAGGCGGACGTTTCGGCCCTTTTTTTGGTTTAAATTATATACCTTTGCGCCCTAAAAACTGCGCGTGGCTCTTTTGCCTTTTTACTCGGATTTTACTTGATTTTAATCGTGTAAGAGCCTTACTTTTATATCTTTTAAATATTTGTAATTGAGATTAAACTATGTATGTAAGTGTGCGTGATTAAACGTTCTTTCTAATATTCTACTTTAAAGAAAAAAACAAATAATAATTGATAATATGGATGTGAAAAATAATAGCTAAAAATATCCTTTTAAATTTGATAGCCGGAATAATCTGTTAATGTATTATATTATTCAAATATGCGTATTATTTTACAATGTTGGATATTCGTATTATTTTACAATGTTGGATATTCGTATTATTCATTATTATTTGAATTCTTCATTTTATTCGCAATAATATGAAAATGAGTATAAGCTTACAATGTGTGTTTATTATGAAAAATATCGATGAATGGTAAAATTAAGATAACAATAATAAATTTAGAGATATATCAATTATCAGCTTTAATTTTCAATTTTCATTTATAATTAAATAAATTCCATCAAAATAAAATAAAGTTAAAGGAGAGATCTCTTTTTAGCTTTATAGTCGATTTAAAACGTACGTTTCTAAAATCCTTTGAGCGTACATGTTAAAAATAAAGGAAATTTTAGATGAGAGCAGGATGTCACGCGCAAAGCTTGTTCCCTTTTTGTTATATGACAGGTCTTTTGCTGAATGTAACCCCATATAGTGCTAGGGTAAAGCGGAGCAACAAAAAGATGAAA
Organism: Formica exsecta; assembly: GCF_003651465.1. Lineage (NCBI taxonomy): Eukaryota > Metazoa > Arthropoda > Insecta > Hymenoptera > Formicidae > Formica > Formica exsecta. The sequence continues at coordinate 1,732,212 of NW_021850941.1, forward strand.
ACAGTGCAACAAGAAGTTTTTTTTGACTCTCTCCAATTTCAATAACAAATGCGATTATCTTAAAAGCGGATACTATTATACAGAAATAAGATACGAGTTTCTATTAAATCATTTTGAAATCAGTCACACAGTATCTGAATATTTTCTTGAATATTCTTCTCAGATTGAAAATTGAAAAAATTAGCATATTTACTCAGATGGATCTTAAACAGTATATATAATATTTGCATCTTTTTAGTGCGATAATGGACGAATGATCGCCATAAATTTTTAATTGTGTATATCAAATGGGAATTTCGGAATATATGCATTTTCTATATATTTTTGTGTTGTAATTTGTCTTAATCTATTAGCCTTCTATTTCGAGATAATGGATATGTGATATATTATATTTATCTTTATATTTTTTTATTGTTACATGTACTCCAAACAATATCAAAAATTAATATTTCAAAAAATAATTATTGCGCGCAATGAAACATTTTTTTTTGTTTATCTTTTAAAAAATTATTTAATAAAAAAACTATAATTTGTAAAAACAATGCATTGTATTATAATTATATGATTGTGTAATGTAAAATAGATTATTGTCCCGAAAATAAACGAGCAATGAATTTCAGTGATAATAAATAATAAATTAAGTAAATTGTAAATTGCTCACTTCACGGTTGTTCCGTCATCGCCCGTGGCTCGTCGTCCAATGCCTTCTCCTTCTCGTCTTCCCTCTCTCGTTTCTCTCTCTTTCTGTTTTGTTCATCTTTGTCCCGTTTTTTTTCTCGGCACTCATATGACACTTGTGAAAACGCGGTTAATTAAGATCGCGAACACTAGTCAACAGAATATGATAGTGTGCGGCGCTTTGCATAGTATTTTCCAACGTTAATCGTGCACGACGCGTATTTTATTCACGCGATGAAAGAACAATACAAAAACTACAGTTGCATAAAACTACGATCCTATCAGCACTCGAAAAGTGCGCAGCTGAAATTTGCCATTTATCGCGTGCCATGCTATTTTTATTGCTAAAAAATAATATACATTCGTGTTTTAGAGCAATTTTATTATTTCGCATTATGTATGACATAAATAAATATAATTAAATTAAAAATATTTACAGAACGTAATATGTAAAAATATATTTTTGCTTTGTCGAATATTCGCGCGATAGATGTTGATTGAATATATATTTATCATAAAAAAACATGTTTTTTAACCGATTGTCGATGTGCAAACACCAAATTTTTGCTATATGATTGATAAGTATTAAAATATACGAGTCGAGTTAATGACCAGTTAAAACGTCATAATCGCGGATATTAATTAATCACGTAGAACGATGATAATCGATATTGTACAAATTGTAAGGAATTATTGCGTTCGGCATCTCGTAATATTTGCTGTGATCGTATTTCAAGAAGTAATACGGCGATACACACGTAAGGCGGCTCACGGCACAAACTTCTTTCTCGACGTTTGTCGTAGGAGTGATAGCAAGCCGAAAACATAACAATAGCAAGAACGTAAACGATAGCACGCTACGTCACAGATTTGTAACAAGCGTTACACAAAAACGCGCGGAATGTTGCGGCGTCTAGCATGTTGTATTTACATGCCATGGCCTTGTTATCATTCGTGAAACTCGAACAAGAAGATAGCGTCGCGAGTATGTGTGTGTGTATTATCATATTATCTTCGCAAGAATATTTAACGATTTTAAAAATTAATGATTATTATCACACTACGTAATTAATTAATACGATTAGTATGTCCTAATTAGTTAATTCGACTCTCGTGTATTTTAATATATACTTTTTAACTATATAATACATAGCAAAAATTCAGTATTTGTACGTTGATAATTAGTTAAAAAACGCATATTTTTCTTAATGATTTATTCAATTGAAATTTATCGCTCAGCAAAAATATTTTCGCACATTGTGTAAATATCGGTCCAGCAAAAATATTTTCGCACATTGTGTAAATATGTATTTTAAATTTTATTTATTGTTACTTGTCACATTGCGGTATAAAATAAAATAGCTTTAAAATGCGAACATATATATTCTATTCTTTAGTGATAAAACATTGAGGTGAATAGCAAATTTTAGCTGTGCAATTTTCGAGTATCGCCGATCGATAGTTTCGTGCAATTTTAGTTTTTGTGCTGTTCTTTTGTTACGATATAATTTCTTTTTTTTAACATTCTATTATTATTACAAGCTGTCTCGTCTGAGACATTTAGTAATATTTAAGTCAGTTGATTACAAGTCTTGGAGGGCATGTGCCTATCGACACATATCCCTATCAAATATACTCAGTCGATTAATTAGCTCCTGAGATTACTACGATATAAATAAATAAAGTACACGAACGATTAATTAATATTAGGTGTGCCGTGCAATATGACGCGACCGTCATGTTTTGTTAATTAGCGCACGCGATTATTATTAATCGCGTTTTCGCAAGTGAATATCATGTAAGTGTCATGAGGGAGCAGCAAAAGATGAACGAGAGAGCAACAAGAAGGCTCAGGAAGATGTCGCGAAGCAACCGTAAAGTAAGCAATTTATAACTTACTTAATTTATTATTTATTACTGAAATAAATTGCTCGTTTATCTCCGCAGTAGTAATCCATTTTATATATTTATGTAATACACTGCATATATATTAGTTTTATGTATAGATGTATGTAAAATGTTTCAATATATTTTACTGCTTAAGATTAATAATTATTTAGATCATTTTTTTCTATAAAAAATTAAATTTTTATTTATTATATATATGATAAAAGTTTATATTTAAAAGGCTTGTTTTTTTGGAGATCAAACAAAGTTTTTTTATTAAATATTTTTTTTAAGGGGCAAATATATATAGTATATGAGGAAAATTTAATTGAACAAAATAATGATTTTTTAAATTATTAATTATGTATTTATGTATGTATGTGTGTGACATTGTTTTATATACATATGTGTATAATTTTGATATATTTGTATTTTATATAAAAAAATTTTTTTCTTCATAATATGAATCAAGTTGGAACAAGTAATGTCTTGTCCTTTTAATATTTGAATAATGTTAACGTCAGCATGACCGTGCACTTGCTATCATAAGATAATTTCGAACGGTGAATTTCAACAATTCCTTAAGAATTTCGCTCGAGAAAGTGGCTTCTCTTGTATTTTGAGGATTGGGTCGGTTCTTAAAATGTTCTGCATCGCAAAAGCCTCAGCCATTCAAGCAGCTGTCGAAAACGCGAACGAAGCAGACTAGATTCCGAGTCGCGCGTCCCTTGAATATAATAAGAAATTAAAGGAGATATCTTCCAATTTGTTGGTAACAGTCACGAATTTTATATTTCAAAAAACATTTCTTAACTAATTTATTAATATATTGTAAAATTACAAATTTAAAATTATATCAGACATTGAGAATTATATCATTCACGCGAGGAAAATAATATTGATTTTCAGAGTAAAAGATTATAAATAAATTACAAAACTAAATTTATATGGTCTTATAGAAACGTAAACAAATTCGATGTATTTTTTTATATAGACATACGAATATCTGGAGAGAAAAGGATTATTTTTATCAATTTTAACATCGGATATGAAATAAATAAAAAGTAGCGCTGCAGAAATTATATGTGTGATCGTAGCTACATTTAATTTTGTTTATGAAAACCGAATAATTTTGCGTGTTACATTTTGTAACATATAATTTTGTTGAATAAACAGGAATAGCAGGTAAAAATGTTCTCTAATATCGAACTGTTTTCAGAATACGTTTGGAATTTATACACAGATTTACGTTAAAATTATAATCGGAATGATCATTATTTAAAAAGTTAGGAATAACAAGAACTAGTTAGGAATAACATGCAATAACAGCACAAGACTTGTGCTATTATTGCTTAAATTTTATTTTTGAAATCTTTCGACTTTTTCTCATTAAAACGGAACTGAATATTATGAATAATGAAAAAAAAATTATTTTTCTTTTGTGTTTCTTTCAAATTATTTAGTTTTAAACTTCATACTCATTTTTTTAGACATACATAAATTATCTGTCATTTACATCATAAACTTCTCATTCAACATATATTTTAAATAATAAATAAAGATAGAAAAGAGAAAGATATGTATAATATATAAATTATTTATTACTTATTATTTATAATAATAATTATATTAATTAGCAATATATATATGTAAAGTTATAATTATTTAAATTTATATACACACAAATTTTATATACATAAGAAAAATCATACTTTTTCAAAATATATGAAGCCAAATTAAGAAAATACTTGACTGAGACTGCTGTTTTGTTTAATTAAAAATGATACTTTTTTATATTTAAAGGAATTGTTCTGTGATTTTGTATGTTTTTGATTATCTGCTCTCTATTTCATAATGATACGAGAAATTATTATACTATATACAATCAGATTCATACAATCGCATTTTATTGAACTATATAAATCTTTTGAATCATTATCGCATAAAGTGACATACACATTCCTATTTTATCAGTGTTGTTCTATTTTCATCAATTTTGTCGTATTTTCGTCAGTTTGATGGAGCTTAAGTTTGCGATATTGACCTCGTTAAAAGAAAACCTGTACAACAATGAGATAGAAAAGAGAGCCTACTGTGGCTTGGGATGTTACAGAAATGTCTTGTTTCTAGGCTAACTCTTCAAAGTAAAGTGCGTTTTTCTTTCTTTTTTTCTGTTTTTATATTCACACAACTGCTCAAGGGACCGAGAAAACTAACGAGCTTGTTTTATTTAATTTATTGATTATACTCTCTTTTTTTAAAGAGCATCGCATTATTTTATCTGAACTTGTCGACACACATACATGGAATGTATAAAATATAATAGATAACAAGAACGAATTCCTTTTTATAAAAAATCGTACGGAAAAATGCTTATTTTTTTAACGACGCACAATACATATACATGTATATAGAAAAAGTTGTGATATTCTTGTTTTGAAATGTGAAATAAAATATTCAATGGGATATTATACTGTAAAGTAATCTCGAAAATCTTGGTAATTCGCATATTATTTTTCTTATTAACGCCAATGTTCGACAGACTCGCGATTCGTGTTCGATGTATGATGCGTTAGGAGCAGCGCAGCGCATTTTCGTGACGTTGAAACGGATTGCGTGCTTGTTTTAATAAAGACCAAGGCATACCGGAGAGAAAATTACTATAGTTTATTATGTTTCTACTTTTCTACACTTTGTGGGTGTTATTTCATTCTCTAGTCATGGATAGTTTTCTCATGATCAAAATGCTCGCGGATAAATTTTTGAAAATAAATTTTCATAAGATCGGCAAGTTTAAATCTTGCAAAGATATGCATCAATCGGTTTTTTATCTTGATAACAGGTAGAGAGATCTGGAGATAGCTCAGGGTTTTAACTCCACCAGAGTCTTCCATCCGTGTGTAAGATTAATTCGAACTCACAAACAGGATAATTGATCTTTTACTCTCATTATTTTCTTAAATGGGTCTTTTAATCTTTTAATCGCACCAGCATGTATAAATCGATTCTATTATAATAAATTATTTATTGTAACTAATGCATATTATAACAAAATAACGCAGAATCATTTGTTTTTAACCGAATAATGCATTTATCAACCACAATGTCTCGTACATGTTAATATCTATACTGTGATGAAATATAAAATTTTTATTACATTTTATCATTATAGTTTTCAATTAATTTTTCAAACAATTTAATTTAAAAAATATCTTTTTTTTTTTTATTTCGAATATTGGATTGTGTAACCTACCACAACTGCGTAGCGTAAAATGATATCTACAGAATAAGTTACATTTTGAACTATATCAACCTCAATTTTTCTATTGCAATTTTACGAAAAACACATGAACGGTTGTCACACTGCGCGACAAGCAAGGTGAAATCGATTTTTGCCGGTATTTAACGAAACATTGTCAGCTATTCCCTTGGGTACAATCGAAACTGTTTTTCGGAGCTATACTATTTTATGTATCAAAACTGTAACCCAAAAAATAAACTGTCTAAAACGTCCAAAAAATCTAGCAGCTGATATTTCTACAAATTGCGTACACGTACCTTTTGCGAAATGTGCCAATGTGCCAATGTGTATATTTGCATGTGATTTCTATATAGTTAAGCACTTTGTTCTCCCTTTTTTTGGGCCGGAAAATACTATTTTTGCAATACCATCCGCTCATGGAGATAACGCGTATATCTCCTGGAGCGGAAGCAATTCCGTGGGCATTGAATAACTGTTGGAACGTTGGTGCGCAACATTGCTACAATTTCACCACGTTCCTTTCAAATGAGTACTACACATAGTAAAGGTTTTTCTAGTTACCGGCGTATGTTTATCAGGATATTTCATCCGCTGAAACCGGTAAATTTACGTTTCAGATAAATACGAATTTAATTTGTATCTAAGGTGTTTTTTTAACATACTAACATCTCAGATGTTTTTTTAACATACTGAACGTGCGATGAAATACGAATGATTTATCAAAACGAAATGTACGTTGTATTGAAATGCATATATTGTTGATATTCTTTCATCGGAATTTTTTAATTAAAATGTGTAATTATTTTAATCGATAATAATATGTGAAAATGATTGTTGAAATTGATACATCCACGTTTTATATCAAATATCACAGGACAAAGTAAAACGCTATATGAACTTGGCATTTCAGTTTGTCCTGAGGTATTTTATTTGATTTAATGATTTAGCCTGAACAAATTTGTTTAAACTATGAAAAATTATAGAATTATTGATAGCAAAGTCAGAGAGAACTTTTAATTGTTTATGAAGTTTTACGTATCCCTTTTCTTTCTCTCTTTCTACATTTTTAAAAATATATTAATATATATATTGATACATATTTAATTAATTTTGAATCGTATCAATATTATTACGATAAATCAATGAAAAATGGTTTCTTATGTATATACATATTTTTCTAGAAATTATAGTTATTTCTATTACGGTACCGAATAATTTTTTTAGTAATATAGAAAATTTTGCGTCACATAATTTGAACACTGAAAAGATACATCTGCATATTCATTGCTTTTTTACGGCAAATAAGTGTGCTGAATCAACTTTTCTATACACTCTTTTGAGATAATCGCTCAACTGTCTCATGTGCGAAATATCAGATACGCTGGCCGCTTTTCCGCGATGTGGCCAACCCCGAGAGTTGGATTGATAAAATAGAGTAAAAGCTCCCTTCGGTACCATCTTGGAATGTTCTCTGAAACTGCAGACATATTTCACTAGCAAGTTTAACTGCGTTTTTCTTGATTCATAAAGATAGAAAGAGAAAGAGAGATCGAGAGGGAGGTGAGGAAGGGAGAAGAAGCGGATGACGTAAACGCTGAAATCTGTCTCGATATCTCCTCTCTTCTTTTTCTCTCTTTCTCTCCTTCTTTCTCTTGTTCTCTTTCTTTCGAATCAAACATACTTGCATTATCCTATCGTTGAATACAGTCAGATAAAATTGGATAAATTTTTACTATTATATAATAAAAAATTGATGCTTTGTATATGCAAATAGCGAGCGCGAAAGTTATAAAATATATTGGAATATTTTCATTTTTATCGAATATTATCAAGAAGGGAACGGTACTTTGATGACATAAGTACCATTGTAAGAATGTGTCATATCTCACGTGAGAAAATTCGAGTCAATTTAATAATTGTTTTGGTTTTATATTTAATCAAATTCAGGAATTATTTTAATTTAAAATTCTGCGAAGATGGCTATATTATTATAGAGCATCGTAAAACAAATATAAATGAAGAAGTGGCTAATTGTAAGCGCATTTTTTACAGATAAATAATGATTACATAGCTCATTTTAGACAATTTATAATTTACGGCAAAAGATTTGGTGAAAAAATTTCAATTTTTATGTCATGTAATATGTACAATACATTTTGCAAAAATTAGATACATATATTAATAA
>NW_021850941.1:1740278-1767158 GCF_003651465.1 Formica exsecta
AATTAATATATAAATAAATATATAAATAAATTAGATTCATACATATATTAGGGGATATACATAGATAGTACATTATAAATAGACTTCTGTCTAAATTTTGCTATGCATTATAGATCATCTAAAGAAGTTAAAATGAATCAATAGTTTAATATAATTCTTGCAGACGTGCACAGTTTCTCTTATGTATATGTAATATTATAATTATTAAATAAATCTTGAAAATTAATATAGGAAAAATTTGACAAAATAGTAGCTGAAAAGAATAAAAATTTTATGTTTTTTGTTTAATTTATTACTACATAATTATTACTTATGAAAAAATATATGAATTGCATTATGTTAGGCGATTTAATTACAACGAATGTTCTCGTTTTACCTATATTATTAGACATATAACAAAGTATTGACCTATCTTGTTTCAACCTATCTCGTTTGTCGACGCCTATCGCGATTATGGACCGTAATGCGGGTCACGGAAATTTATGCGATCAAATACCTAACGTGAACGGATGTCAAAGGCGATCAAGCACGTACGGTCGCTGTCTTGTTCAGCGGAGATAAAAAATGACAAATTTTAGTGACAAAGGATGCTATTTTTTAACTTGTAACTTTAGGACATTTGTACGACTACGAAATGATCTCATTTTTTTTATCTATTTCAATTTTGCTGCTCTACATTTATCTTTATTGATGCTGAATATTCCATATCTTAATATATGCAATGATTAAACTCGAAAAGATAACGAAATAAAAAGTAAAATAATAAATAAGTGCTTATAAAACACTAAATAAAGAAATCTTGGAATATAAAATGTTTTTGAAATTTTTTTCTCGTTATTTTTTATTTATAAAAATACTAGTTCTCTTTGGAATAAACATTTAAATGAAATTTCTTATATGAAACTCTTTTCATATTGTGTGTCATGGGAATTATTTTGTTTTAATAGCAAGATAATTTATAATCGATTCAAATAATTGTATTGTCTAATTCGAAATCTTTCAAACTTTCGAAAAAGTATGTTAGAATTAAGGAGACTTTTATTTGCGAATACATTTTGCAATTTCATAGAAGATTGAATACAACATATACAGCAACACCACACAACAAACATCACGAATTTTAACTTTGGTGAAAAGTCATACTGCTATAATTTCAAAACGGGCTGTTGAAATTGTCAGTTAAAAAGTTTTGTGTTCCCACGACGTACATAATTGGCGACAATAATTCGTTTTCCCACAACAACAAAGTACGCATTGAAACTCAAAACTTGAAACTCGCGGCACAGACGGATGAAATATCGGAGAAAATTTTTGTGGTCTTCCAACGTTATTGCGAGGATAAGATGTAGCAAGGGCGACGATTTCCTCTCGACAGCAATGTAGAGTTTCCATGGTATGACTATCCGTTGTGGCAATCCTATAACTCGCGCTTGTATAATCCCGGATCTCCTTCAAATTTATACGGCTAATACGGCATGGGCGTACGTTTTCACTCCTTATTTATTAACGTCAAGATTATAACGCTCGTATAATAGAGTCGTGCCAAGTTATTTTATAACAAAATTTAATAACGAAGATTATGAAGACAGAATAATTTAATCGATTCTAATTACAAATATTTTTTTTTTTATCGCAGCGAGGGAATGGGCGAATTTATAGCTAATTTTTAATAGCCGTTTAAATTTATGCGCTTTTTACATACCCAAGTGTACATTGTATAAATTACACTGTACAAGTATACAATAATATTATGCACTCTTTTAGAATTATATAAAAATTATAACTTATACGTTAATATATATAATTCGTCATTAATTTCAAATTAATTTGAATTTATTATAACGTGAATAAGAGTTTGTTAATCTTTTTATTTATTTTAAATATCTTTATTCGTCAAGTTAATAATAATAATAATTAATTTGCATTCAAATTAATTAGGTTATTCTTTACTAAATAATTGATATTTTTTATGCAATATATAAAACACAAAATTAATTGCAAATGCAGCTTAGGGAAGAATGTTGGTGTCATATTAATGTCTGCTATATGAATAATGCATAAGTGTATATACGTGTTATCCGCGACCGTATGCACCAAACTTTTGATCGCTTACATGAATCGTAAATACTTGTAAAGTTAATTTACTCTTCTGGATTAGCGTTTAAATGGAACATTTTTGTGTCAACATATAGTATGTTTTTCATACTTCGTATCAGATAGATCATTTTTCTTTATTTTGGAAGCCATCTGTATACAATAAACGTTGCAAATTGCGATTGATGCATATTCTCTCAAATATTCACGTATATACACTTTATGTGTTTTAATAAAACGAGAGGAAAATATTATCAATTAACGAGAAGAGTTAAAGGGTTTCAGAGAATAGCGTGTATACTTTGAATTTAATGTAGTAGTTGTAATCGGAAGTATGTCGAGATTCTCGTGAGTACTTTTTTATTTTTACGTGTAACAAGATCAAATGGTTTGTTATGGCTGAATTTATTCGATATCTCATTAGCAAAGAATGAATATTATCAATCATTTTATTCTGACAAAATATTTGCTTAGAAACTATGAAACTATAATAAAATATAAATATTGGGTAAGTTAAAATTATTAAAATTATTGTGGCATATACATTGTATTAAATGTTTTATTCTTTAGAGAAAGATTTTATTACTTTTGGTATTGCACATTTACATAACATAGAATTACTGAGAGTTTTGTCATATTAAAATTTCTCTCGCATATTCTAAGAGCAATAATTAGCAAATGTGCAAGCGTTAACACAATATGCTTGCTAGAAACTTAGGCACTAAAAAGGTGCTAATGACATTCGAGCAGACGCAAAGATTTTCAAATAATGTTTTACGAACGATTCACTGGTTAACGAGATTTACTTTTTAATTAAAAATATATGGAGAGAGATGATAATTTATAAATTAATTCACAATAAAAGTGTTTATCGATTTACGATGACTCATCATAGATAACATTTAACAGTAGCGAAAAATTAATTAAAAACCATTACAGTTTTCACCATTACGTTTTCACTAGTATGATATGATATATTTTAAATAATTTATAATAAATAGTATATTACAAGAAAAGAAATATATACAAAAATTAATAAGAGAGTAGATATATAATTCAATGATAATATATAATTTTTTAATTTTATAATAACTTTGTTACAGAAAGATTTTTTCTATGACAATCTAGATAACTTTTAATTATTTTGTAACTACTAAAAAATTAATGAAGGCTTGCTTATACTTTTGGTTCGTTTTTCTCCGTCTTAGATTAGAATAAAAAGAAACCCGTGAAAGCAATAGATGTGTAGCTTTCTCGTCCTTTTCGCGTTAAATATGGCAACAAGATCCTAAGTTTTTGATCACTATGGAAAGTAGGACGGAAGCATAGAATTAAGAATATGCGTCAACGTGAGGATATACTGAAGAAAAATAATTAATGAGTAGCACGGGAAAGTAAATGTACACAGGGAGTCATAAAATAAAGCTAATGGTGGCTAGTGTATATATCACGCGTTAAGGTTGAAATAGTGCTTTCTGCGCACCTTTTATATTAGTTTTTCAAACTGTACTTGCAATTTTTTGCGAATAGCTCATCAACCTAACACATAACAACTATGAAATATGCATCGTGTTTATCAATTCGAATTTTACATATTTTTTTACAGGATTTTGATAGATCGTGTATGATTTTTATACTAACAGAAGTTGAGCGTTTAAGTAACCCAGTTTTACTGTTTTTAATAACAAAGTCCACGTCCCTACGCAAAAAACGTGTTGTTTTATTTTTCGTAGATGTATTGAAATTCATAAACCAAACCCCTCGGTCTTGCTACCTCGCCGCTTAAAATGAACGAATGGCTGCGACTCGCTTCCAACCGCTTGATTTTTTAGCAGGCATCCTTATATCATTCTAGGGGAAAGTCACGTTTTTCTTTTCTCTCCGTGAGAAGAGGGGAAATTACCACGGTTTGGGAGACCGTGGGATTTTATTTAAATTCATCTCGGAAAGAGAATTTTAAAAGAATCGCTCGCTATGATTACGTAAAGACCGCTGACTAAATATTCAGTACCTGTGCTAAGTTAATTTTACTTGAACCGCCGTTAGCGGTAAGTAGAATATTCATACGATGTTCGCTGGCATTTTTTGCCACAGAAATATGCGATACGAATAGATGAATATAGTTTCATAGGCTAATTACCCCACAAAAACGCGACAGCCATTTCTACCTGGCCGTGTAAAAACTTAACGTGTAAGTTAAGTTATAATTTTAAAAAACGCTCCATATAACATTCCTGTTTTTTATTTATTTATTTTTTTTTTTATAGACAGTTTGCTGAGCATATACCACTTTGCGTTTATCGTGGTAATAATAAACATTTTATCTTTTCCAGTAAACTCTGGAAACGTAACATTTTGGGAATCGATATGTAATTTACTCAACTGTGTTAATCAGATTAAAACTTTATACATTATACATATATGAAACTTTGTTCTGTTGTATTTTGAATCTGTTTCTAGTAGCTTCAGAAAGTCTATATGCATTTCATGCGCAATGAAGTACATAATATGTGTGTGTAAACCGAGTTAGAAAATACATCTAAATTCGTGCAGCGAATATGTGATATACGATAAATTTTCCTATCAAATTATTCTAATACGTTTTATTCTATTGCGAATAGTCGATACAATAAAGAGGGAGCTTATCGCGGTAGTATATTAGTAATCCGTTGTTGAACGTCGTTATCGACATTATGTCGTGTTACTTTACGATACAATAGTGGTGTGCGAACAATTCTGTTGAATACCACTCTGGCAATAACGTACTAATAATATGTGTTGTTAACATCAAACATCAACTTCGATGAGAATATATATCGGCTTTTGTGAAGAGCATATGTACTTTCTTTTAAGCCCTGTATTACAGGGCCCGTTACGAGTGTGCAAAATAATAAATTACATTTATTAAATGGTATTTGATAAAGAGAATTGTAATTTATTGAATCTGTACGTATAATTTACTAAATCTTGATAATGAGAGATAAGAATGATGAGTTCTGTTGTTTGACTGTTACATACGACCATTGAAATAATAATATAAAGATTAAACGCAAGTGTTCTCATTAACTTGCTATCTTATTTTACACGGAAGAGTTATATAATATCAGAAAGATTGAATATCAGAAGAATAATGTATAACGTTACTGGTGTCAAAGCTCGTCGTCATATTTCAACGTGTATACGTACCCTTGATGAAATCCACCGCCATCTCGAGACCGTACGTATCCTTGTCGCAGTCATCGAGTATGTGCGCCCCGATTTTGACTCCCGGCATGATTTCTTGTTTGTTGAGGGTATCCAACGTGTAGAGCATAGCTTCCAACGCTTGTATGCCTCCTTGAGGCATTATGGGCCCGCATGTAATAGTGTCCTCCCTCTCGTGGATCATCATCAGGCCACCTAATACGACATCACCTTCGACCACCGCTTCTTTCTTCACAGGCCAAGCAATCAGAGGACTCTCCATCGATCGAAATTGACGACGTCCATGCCTGATTGGATGTCTGGATTGGTTGTGACGTAGGTCTATATCGTCGCCGCGAAAATGGCCGTGGAGTATATTCGCGCGATCGTGATGGCGCAACCTCACGAAGGTATCCGTCATCGAGTCCACGTATCCGTTCAAGTAGTTCAAGTCGCGTATCTGCGACGGCACGCGCGAGACATTCTCGATCTTCGTGACGTCGATCTTTCTGGTCCATTGTTTGGTAGATCTCGAGCGTCGATCGTCGGCCGAGCAGATGCAGCTCAATAGCGCCAGGAGCAGAAACTTCATGACGTCATAATCGAGAAGTTATGTTGCTTGTTGGTAGACTCTCGCGGATTTCCGGCCTGAACTTGTTCGTGCGATTTCGATGTTTCCCTTGTCCGCCTCGGGCTTTGAATTCACGATGATTTACGTCGCTACTCTTCCTTACCAATATCAACGGGCAAGCCCCGAACGGAAGAACGGATGTCTTGCGCACAATCGACGAGAATATGTGTCAGCGTGGATTTTGGGTAGATTCGATTGATCCCGGTTTTCATATTTCGTATGTATAACGTATATGTCAAAGGTGAGCAAAAACTGATTCGCAGATTGAATGTTGCGCCCTCCTGTTTTCAATCTGACGACACTTTAAGATATTAGTTGAGATATAAGATAAAAGATATTAATATCGAAAAATAAATACGTAATTTATTGTAATTTATACGTTATGATTTGAAACGCGTCTCGTAAATATCTTTGGATATTAAAAAAAAAACTCATTTAAATTTTATTATTTCAACAATAATGATGTTGGTTTATATCTATTTAAATATATTCAATTGGAGATGCCGATAACAAGGAAGGACATATTTCTTCCAAAGAAAATATCGATGATTATATTAAAATTAATACGATTATAATGAATAAAATTTACGAGCTTTTCAATGATTGAGATATATTTGGCAAGCTACACACGAAAGGTATAATAATATAGAGTATGTCGTGAGGGATGATATATACTATGACATATGCCACTAGTAAATGTAACAGCACATCTTGGTAGTGCAGATGCAGCATACGTGTCGCTGTAAAACTGCGCGTGATCTTCCGTTTGCATTTATTACATAGAACCTGCCTTTCTCGGCGTTCCATCCCTTCTATGTTTCATGCAATTTTACGTGTGACCTTTACGCTATCGTAACTTTTTAACATTTTTTTTTTTTCACGTTGCGGATGAAATGTGTAGCGCATTAACGCGCTTACACGTCAAAACGTTTGTCGATTTGAGCTGCATCATTTACGCACAAGAGTCGGAAAGGATTTATCGCCGACCTGGATCTCGCCATTGTTTCCACCATGACTTATTATCCCTCTTTCTCTCGCCCGCGTTTTGACGCCCGAAAGATAATATTTATTGCCTATTACCTAACACCATTTTTCTCACTTTTTTTCCCGTGTTCAATCGAACATTAATCCGGATATTTTATGGATGATTATAATCAATGCACGTTTTATCGAACACAAATGTTTTATGTGTCGACACTAGTGATATATTAACATTGCAATGAAAAAAAAATAAATTTGAACTCGTCGCGCTAACGATTCTCCCCTTCCTCTCTTGTATATTTCAAGTACATACAATAAAAGATGGACGGACAACAGATGTTACAGGTAGTATTCATATATGTATGCAACTAAGTGTTATTCGTATCCAGACGATCGTTATTCAACGCCGTCAGATATGCGATGACCGATATCGAATATTTTGATGATATGTCTCTCGAGCTTCGAACCCGCAGGTATCGTGCAAGCCGCAAGTTTAAATTGCTTGGTCACGAAGCGCCACGTTGCATGGTCGAGAAATTGTAGATAGGCGGACATGCGGTCGCACGTCGATAACGACTTCCACTTTGTAATTAAAAACTTGGACGCAGCTACATTCGCCAGAAGTTGCATCGTTCCTGTCGAACTTTCCGGTTCTTGACGAATGATCGCTAGAACCGAGATCGGCTGTAATTCGTTATTGCGGGATATGTGCATACCTGTTGCGCGGTTCAAGCTCCGGACGGAAGTTTCGACGTTCTCACTGCATCGCGTCGGAATTATGCTTTTGTGCAATTTCTTTCTGCACGCTGACGTGCGTTCTGATTCATTGAAAACGCTTGATATATCCACGCGCGACCGTTCGATATAAACACGACCAAATGTCATTCCTAGACGACCTGTTGCTCGCCATTCCTACATAGCCAGTACTATGTATGTGTATAATGAAGAGAATAGAAAAGGATGGCGACGGTTGTCAAAAACAGGAAATGTAGCTTGTATGAGAAACACGAAAATAAAAAACACAGTCTTTTTCGGATAAAATTTATGAATTTTTTTTGGCGAAAATTTTATAATGGCTGCACAATTTGAATATCCAAAATATATGTTTTGGCAAATTGAGTTTAACAACATCTTAATAGATAGTAAAACTTGAAAATTTGTATTTGAAACTTTCAAATTTATATTTAAATTAATTTTAACATTGTTATTAAATTTATAAAAACGTTGGTTAAGCAAAAGGGGAGCAATAGTTCATTATCAAACTTTCATATATTTGTTTTAATTGTTTTAACATTAATTTTCATCATTTTGACATTATTGTAGTAGTATAATAGTGTAATAGTATTGTGAAATGGTCATAATGAATACTATAATTGCGAATTTACGAGTTACACAATTGCATTAGTTGCTCTTTTTATGCCCTTTTAATATTATTTGGTAATATCTTGTAAGTGATTTTATTTATAACTCGAGAAAAATTCTCTCAATAATATCCAGCGCCGCTTTTAGCTGTGTGAACACGATATAAACTAATAAATAACGATAACGATTCTGTAGTGATATTGTAGCATACTGGAAAGTCGATTTTGTTGACGGCAATAGCACCTCGGCCGTTTATTAATGGTGCGTCGTTTTTCGTTGGATGCTAAATTTACATTGATTGCGAAACATCGGTTCGTCGAATCAATTGATTTTCGCTGTTAGTTTGCTGTGCAATTATAAACAAATCAGTATTAGTGATCAGTAATTGTTGACGACAACGCGAATATTTAATGATTTCATCAATTAATGTCTGGTAAAGCACTTAATGAATAAAGGGCACAACTAAAAAAAGATGAAACAAATCGATATGGAATGATTTTATTTCTATAGTTTTCGCGAGATCTTATATTTTTAAATAAGTTTGACTATTTCTGTTTTATAGTCAATATATAATACATAAAGGCTTTTATATATAGAGAGAAAGAGAGAGAGAGAAAGAGAGAGAGAGAGAGAGAGAGGCTTTTAGCTGTGTGAACACGATATAAACTAATAAATAACGATAACGATTCTGTAGTGATATTGTAGCATACTGGAAAGTCGATTTTGTTGACGGCAATAGCACCTCGGCCGTTTATTAATGGTGCGTCGTTTTTCGTTGGATGCTAAATTTACATTGATTGCGAAACATCGGTTCGTCGAATCAATTGATTTTCGCTGTTAGTTTGCTGTGCAATTATAAACAAATCAGTATTAGTGATCAGTAATTGTTGACGACAACGCGAATATTTAATGATTTCATCAATTAATGTCTGGTAAAGCACTTAATGAATAAAGGGCACAACTAAAAAAAGATGAAACAAATCGATATGGAATGATTTTATTTCTATAGTTTTCGCGAGATCTTATATTTTTAAATAAGTTTGACTATTTCTGTTTTATAGTCAATATATAATACATAAAGGCTTTTATATATAGAGAGAAAGAGAGAGAGAGAAAGAGAGAGAGAGAGAGAGAGAGAGCGCCATATTTGTAGTATAATTAATGTAACTTAATTTAACTTGTTTACATATAATTATTAAATATATGACTCTTCTCTCTCTCTCTCTCTCTCTCTAATATTATGCAATATATCAATTATGATATGCATATTTCTCGTAGCCGTATATATAGATAATATTATATAATTGAATTTTCTCGAACTACCTATATGAAACATAATTTATCTAATTTACTACTTTGAGATGCATTTTGACTAAAATTATTTATTATTTTTCTTGAATTAATTGTTATTTACAATTGCATCGCAAACCTGCTGATTGGCTTGGTTTAAATAGGTAAAACGTTTAATAGATGATAATTTATGATAATTTTCGAAGTATCAACTACCCTGTACCTAATTAAGCAGTAGAGTTAACGATAATGGCAAAGCCATTCATTTATGGGCCGAATTGGGCCAAAATGCTGCAAGCATCTTCATCGAACTCGCATTAAATGTGTCACAAAGCAACCGCGCGATATAACTCAGTGCTATATGTAAGATATATAATAGACTATATATAATAGACTATCTACATCGTACTCAAACTATTATCATAAATTGCTTAAACCTCAATAGGATTCCGGATCGTATTTCCTAAAGCTTTTGGAGAGAGTAAGACAAGAAGTTCATTTATTGTTGATTTTTGCTGTCGCTGCTGCTCGCTTTATAAAGTCGAAATTTTTAATGATATTTTTATGCAAGAAAGTTAGATTATATCTTAGCCAAGGTGATTAAGAAAGTAATTTATTTGAAATTATATGTGGCGACGATAATATCGAAAACTTGTTCTGAATTATTCAAGAACTTACATGTCAAAATGAAATTGCTGCAGTCGTTATAAAGTAATTTTTTGTCGTTGACGCGACATATACTTGTGCAGTATGTGTTACAGCATGTTACAATAGAGTAACTTAAACTCATAAAGTATAGCGCTAATGGAAAAGAAATGTTTGCACAACATGTATGTGACACAATTCTCATTACTTCTAAAATAATATTTCTTATTTATAATTGAGTTCCTAGGTGTAGCATATTGTTCGCGCACGATATTTTATCGTATCGAACTTAAACAAACTGGACTGAAAAAGTTACGTATAAACTTGATTTCATCTTTTATCGCTTGATCGAGCGAAAACCTCGGGCCCGAAAACCGATTAAGCTGATCAATTTCATTTCGACATCATTTATTCTTGCTTGGAAAAAATGAAAAACTTATTTTTTGTCTCGGTACACAAAAAGAACCGTTTAATGTTCTTGCGAATTTTTTTGTAGTATCAGAAAAGTCGTTAATTCGAAAAGTCGCTAAAAGAAAAAGTCTGCATTTACACGTTAAATTAAATAATCATTTAAACAAATGATTATTACCCATAAATACGGTATAAAGAAGCGATTTCATTGTTTTTTCTTTTAATTGTTTTATACTAATCATTTCTTTATTAATGATTTTCCGAATAAACTTGGATAAATAATTGCCCGAATAATACAGGACATTTTAACCGGCGATCGATAGCGATATACCTGATCCCGCAGTGATAAATCATCGATGTCACAAACGTATGATGAATGTGCAATCGAATTGCAAGCCCGAGAGCTTGGTATTATTCGAAAGGATCTTTTGTCTTCAAAAATAGCTTTTTCCTAGTTACTGTTCACCTATTTAATTACGCATTATCTTCGTCCGAAGTTTTATTTTATAGCGGTAAAAATTAATCTCGTACACATTTTACTGTCCACATTACTTGACTTTTACGCGAAGTCTTTACGAATTTTAAAATACTTTGGAAAAAGCTGTCGTTTTTTATGTCACTTGAATGCCATGCGGATCACCATCGACGTGTCGGAATCGCGAACGGCGGGAAATGAGAAATCTCATCGGCGAGTAGGAATGGCAATTATCTATATAATCACTATTGTGGCAATTGGAGCGAATTTTATGTCATATCTTCCGACGAGAATTTGCGCTTTATCGCGAAAATTGTTTAGGGAAACGTTTTGAAAAGGAGCACGCGCGCGCGTTACTGTGCTGTAGCAGCCACTGACTGGCTGGTGCGACTGCATCAACGCTACCCTCCTCGAACGTATCAACCCTCCTACCATCCTCTTCTCCTACCCTTCGTTCCCTCTCCTTTGACCATTTTCTCATAGGTTCTTTCTCTTCCCTATGTCTTGACGACTCCTCTTTTCTGTCGTTTCAAATAATGATCTGCGCTAATCTTTGTCAAACGATTATATAGTGGCTCAGTGTCATCGTGCAATATTTTGATCTGAATAGAATTGTGTCGAGAATAATAGTATTATTTGATTAAAATCTAAATAGCGTTTGAATAGTATTCATAAAAGAAAGGTATGTTCTCTTTTGACTTTAAAAAGATTTTTAGTACTATTCGAAAGTTTGAAAATAATATGCAAAAATCTGTTTTAAAAGATTAGAAGAATATTTTTTTATATGTAAATATATATAAATATATAAAAGAATATTCTTCTGTATTTTCTATATTTGAATTAAATTGTAAAGATGAGAAATGATATAATACATTTTTTCAAATATATTTGAATATATATTTGCGTTAATATTATATGTGAGTGATATAAATACAATCAAGTTTTATTAATTATCTTTATACGAGTTATTGATTATTCTTTCTCTTTCTCTTTCTTTCTCGTTTGGTAATAATCTATTATATCTGTTTTAAAGTATTTTCATATCGATGTTTCGTATTTGAGATATCATAAGTAACTTTATCCAGTTAAAACAGCGCGTTAATTAGCGTACATGATAATGCATGCGGTGCTAGCCTTTATCAACGCTTACATAATCGTTATCTGCTTTTAAAAAAAAAATTTTTTCCATGTTGTTTATTGTCCATTTCCTTATAATATTAGTTATTCGACTTTTATGCAATGATATTTTTATGCAAACGATCGAAGAAACAGATGAGAACATCTTGCTTATGATTTATCCATTACGTGAACAATTTCGACACATTAGCACGATAGAAATTGTGTCGTTATGTGATTTGCATTGCAATACGTTTTGAACGTTTTATCGTTTTATCAGTACGATTTCGCGTACGATTTTCCAATGTGTTACCCATAATTGATACAAAAAATAAAATTCTTATTGCAAAGAATAATTGTGTAAGTTAACAATCATAATAATTTGGAAATGAATGCACAATTCTATTTAAAATAGGATAAGATACGTAGCAAAATATTTCAATTGTATGCCGTGGTTAATTTTATTATTTTAATGAATCTGGCATCTTCAAGCCTCTATTTTCGAGCATTTCTAAATAACTTCATTTATTAGAAAAAAAGCGTCAATTGAATAATATTGTGGCCATATCGATTCATCGCAATAAGCTTGCCATACCTCAGTATTATCTAGAGTTTTTTTGCGAAATCGAACTCTCACATCACTCTCTCCATTACATTGTACGAGATACGGTTACATGAAGTTCGAGTTGTGCAACGAAATACGATCGATGCCATGATCAGAGATAGTAATTGGAGAGGAGACAAGATAAGTGAGAATCTCAATCGAAGAGAAGAGTTATTCAGCTATTTCACTATTTTCGAGCATTTCTAAATAACTTCATTTATTAGAAAAAAAGCGTCAATTGAATAATATCGTGGTCATATCGATTCATCGCAATAAGCTTTGTCTTGCCATACCTCAGTATTATCTAGAGTTTTTTTGCGAAATCGAACTCTCACATCACTCTCTCCATTACATTGTACGAGATACGGTTACATGAAGTTCGAGTTGTGCAACGAAATACGATCGATGCCATGATCAGAGATAGTAATTGGAGAGGAGACAAGATAAGTGAGAATCTCAATCGAAGAGAAGAGTTATTCAGCTATTTCATTAGAACGTATCAATTGCTGAGAGATCGACAAATTAATTTACTCCGATTTTATCGTATCCACTTAAAGTATCAATTCGTACGTACATCTTAGAATTCGTCGCGTGGATCAACACGATAGAACGTTACGGATACTCCGATCTATAATCGCGTTTCTACAGTCTTTAAATCCGCAACGTGGTTTAATTTTCGGTGAGCGACGCTAAAACTATACGATGACCAGTAGCGACCGTGCTAACCCGATCTGGCGCTGCACCAATTCTGTGATTAATTTATCGAGAAATTGGGAGCAATTTCTAGAAATGTACAACATCTGTTTCGCGCGGAGTTATACCCCGAAATTTGGTACGGAAGTTGCTTCCGCGACGCGTAATAGTTCACGAATCTATTATATTGTACAACCATACAAAAATACGTATATGCATAGAACAGTGTGCAGACTCGTGCGATATAATTGATGCATGAGTTCGCATGTGGTTTTTGCGATTAAGTTTATCCCTAAAGGTGGATACTATTAAAATCGTGTATGTAAAAAATTGAAAAAAAGGGTTCGGCCTTTACATATAATGTGGAAGCTTGGAAACTAATAAAAATAAGAGACGTAAAATTTAGCAAGAGATGATACGATATGTACATCGTAGTTTGATAATGTGCAGCTTGCTGTGCACAAAGCGTAAACGAAAAGAGGTGATAGCGCAAACAAAAATTGATGCATGCGTTACCATCATGTTTTTATCAAAGAAGATTTAACGACTTTTTTCATATGTCGTTTAATTCGCTCGATGGCGGAGGCAGCTATGAGTAAAGAGTAACAGAAATAAAACGATGCGCTATCCGTTCGTTAAATCTATAAAGTTGCGAATATGCACTGAACAGCATTGCAAAACGGAGGATAACGATAGCGATCACGTTCTTAGTACATCATGGCCGTGGAAAATGGATTAGGCGTGTTTTTGTGCAGTTACTTATGAGATTACCTAGCCGGAGCTAACCGAGATGGCTTCGGAAATTCGTGCCGGAAGTCTTATATCTTGGTGATCAATTCTCTCGAGGCGAACCGAGATAAGTTCGTTAAATGCCGGGTCGCAACCGTGCAATCGGCTGTGATTTGTTAAGAATATCTAAAGCTTTGCCTCTCGGATTAGCTTTCACCGAGTCACGATTCTCGAACGTTAACATAACGAGCATGAGAAATGATTCTTCTTATTTCGAGAAAATTATTCTCTTTTTCTATTATTATTCATTTTGAACACAATCTTGATTCTAAATAGTGCTGCATTAAACATACAGGTTTTCTGCATTTATCCTTTTGAATTTTCTTGCTGCGAAAACGTAGAATAACGGACATCAACTAATCTTATGCAACACATGCTTTATATTTTGTCGAATATATTAAAATTTTTTTCTAAATTAAAAAAATATATTGCTTTGGTATTTCGCTAATTAAACTGTCCTCACATCCTTCTGTATATTTTCTAGAGATAATCAAATTTATATTACTAATTTAATTTTGTCGAGTGAATTAAATTTTTTTATTGCGATGCACACTGTAACCGCGTACATGCGTATTTTTTAGCTCTTTTCGTGCAAACTCATCTGATGCACATTCTTCATTCTGATATATGTTTTTTTCTGTTTCTTCTTTCTAGTTACACGGGATTCTTTGCATTGCATTTGGTAATGAGATAAAAATTATGAGAAAAGTGCTTGTAACAAACACTTCGGCAAATACCTGTGGTTGAGACTAAACCTAGCAAAAAAGCTCCATTATGTATATCGCACTAATTTACGGAAGCTCCAGTTTAAATCTCGTTAGACGCTAGTCGGTTAATGAATCCTTGTGGTTTTTATTTGCGAAGCTATGCGCCATAATATGATCCTGTCCTATAACGAATTTATAAGAGAGAAAAGTTTATCGATTTAATTCTCTATGCTAACAATCCCTTTAATGTCAATTTTAAATTTTTTATGCGAACGTATGCATTTTCTCGCTGCGTAATTTCATTTAAATTTTTTAAGATAAAGATATAATTAAATTTACAAATCATTGTTGCAAGGATAACTTGTTTTGCAAATTGACTACCCGAGTACGTTTTCGCAATACGTGTGGAAAATGTCAACAGACGTGATATTTGCAGTGATATTGTATGTGTCATTCGTTTGAATGATTTTCCGTAATGTTAAGATAGCGTTTCCCGGATATTTGCTGAAAGTGATGACGCAAGTGATGAAAGTTTCGAAAAATAGCGAGAAATAGATATAAGGATATATTACACAATGTTGGCGTTTTCACACAAAGGAAGCAAGAGCGCGTTTGATGTTCCAATATATCGGCCACGAGCGCGCGTTTAAATATTCTACCGCAGCGTAGCTTTCTCGTAACATTGATCAACAACTCGGGACTTTTGTAGGAAAAAAAGAGGAACGCGTTTATTAGCATATCTGGAAAAGTCTGACAATATCCGAAATTTACATCAAACAGCTGCAATTCTCTCTCTCTCTCTCTCTTTCTTTCTCTTGGTCTATCGCCTTTTATAAACATTTTATCGAAGTAGAGTTTTTAAAGATTCTCAATATTAAAGATTCATCAAAGATTAAAAGAGAGTCTTGTTTATAAATTTATACTATATTACATTTTTTTCGTCTTTTATGAACTTTTTCGTAATATCGTAAAAGATATATTAATCATTTCCCGATTGGTATACGGCATTGTTATCCGCATTCTCGTTTTATACTTATAGAAATAAATTTTTCAACGGGCAGATATATAACCTCGCAGATTCTTTGTCATTCTTGCACACGAGTGAAGTTCTCTATTATAAATTTTTGTTGCGAGACAAAAATACCATTCGCCGCTGGAGATATTCCAGTCCGATTAAACTTTCATAAAATCGTTATTATACCGCTTACTTCCGTGCGGTACAGCGGTATTGCTTCGATTTTGCCATTATCTCCTACTGCGGTGCCTCGGCTGAACTGCAGGTTGAAAAATGTTGTTTTTAAATCGCTCGTCGGGAAGCAAGTCGTGACAAATTGCGGTGTTCGCTACTAGGAGTAACGTTATCTCGAGAGCTCGCGTGCAGTCCGAACGCAAAAACCGCCGTGTTCTAATGACAACGGGGTACGACGTCGTTCGCCGTGCGCCCATCAGATATGAATCCCAGTACTCACGAATGCACAATTCGGCAGGAAGCTTTGAATAGCAACGGTGCGTTTCTGCCACGGTTGAATTAAAAGGATACTTTTTTTTATATATTAAATTAGACATATGAGAAGAAAGTAATTTATTTTTGTAACTTTCGAATATTTATCTCGCAGTTAATAGTCTTCTTGCGATAATTACTAATTGTAAGATATAAGTAAATGACATGAAAGTTGTCATTTCCATGCGATTGCTACAATTTTATCATTCTTTTCTATTGGAGTACTTCGGTTGAGTACGCATTGAAAAATAGTGTTTTTAAATTGTTCGTTTTTAAGTCGTTAATAACTTTCTAAGTCTTTAATAGCCATCTTGCAAGAATTATTAAGATATTGTATAAGTAAATGAAAATGAAAATTGTCGAGTTATTTCTCCATTCTTTGCATACTCATATTTATTAATGTTAATTTATAATTATTTAATGTTAAATCAATATTGTAGCAAAGTATATATACAATATAAAGTTAAAGAAAATTTTTCATGTATTTTATTAATGATACTTCGAATTTCAAGTATCGTATGAAGCGGCTAATATCTCACGTGACAATCGCATTGTAGCAATTTCGCGGTGCGCTCTATATACGCAGAGTTCGATTGTATCGAATGCAATAATAATTACAAACCGCACTGCTCATGACATTCTCAACGGAAAATTCGGCATACAATATTAATTAACAGGTTATAAAAATCTATTGGTTTGAAAATTATCCGTTCATACCGCAAATATGTAAAATCAATCCGTTTATCTTTAACAGCTATTTTCGTCTATATGATATATATATATATATATTATGGAAATGGATGCGCGTCTCTCCTGTAGAATCGCGTGATTTTATCGTATAGATTTTTTTCGTTATGTAATTTATGCGATATTGCATAATTTTATTACATTAAATTTCACACGTCTATATATGATATAATAAGCGAATTGTATAAAAAATTGTGTGCATATATATGTACATATTTATATGTTATAGAATGTATGTTAAGAGCTTTATTACAGAAACGGATTATACAAAGTATTATTCTTTATCTTTTGTTATTACAATTTTGCTTTAAATATTTATCTTTAACGTATAAATGTTTAAAATTGTATGTTTACAAGAATGCTCGTATAAAATTAATACCGCAAATATGTAAAATCAATCCGTTTATCTTTAACAGCTATTTTCGTCTATATGATATATATATATATATATATTATGGAAATGGATGCGCGTCTCTCCTGTAGAATCGCGTGATTTTATCGTATAGATTTTTTTCGTTATGTAATTTATGCGATATTGCATAATTTTATTACATTAAATTTCACACGTCTATATATGATATAATAAGCGAATTGTATAAAAAATTGTGTGCATATATATGTACATATTTATATGTTATAGAATGTATGTTAAGAGCTTTATTACAGAAACGGATTATACAAAGTATTATTCTTTATCTTTTGTTATTACAATTTTGCTTTAAATATTTATCTTTAACGTATAAATGTTTAAAATTGTATGTTTACAAGAATGCTCGTATAAAATTATTCTATAAATGTTAAATAATTCTACAGCATTATTATGTATGTGAAGAAATGAAAAAATGGATGTGACAATTTTGTCGAATATATCAATGACGCAAATTAAAAATTTTCCTTAATGGAAAAAAGAAAACATTAATATCTCTAAATGATCAGTTGATATACTTGTTGGAATATTTTAAGAGCTCAGTAAGATTTATTTAACAAATCCTTTTCGTGTATCGTATATATTATTTTTGACAAGTTTTCATGGTCTCGTTTCGAACAAACGTTATGCGCGCATGACCTGTTCGCGTCTGTATAAGCCGCTTAAGTCCCTCTTCCGCGAAAGTATCAATAAAACCGATTACTACTACCGTGAATATCAACGAGTTGGGGTGTCAGCTGGTAGAACGCAAGCTTGCAGCAGTACAGCAGTACTTCGCGTTCACCGGCAGTTATTAACCTGGGTCAAGATTAAATATGAGAGTTGAATAGAAAATTCCTATTCTGCGCGGCGAAGATAGTCCGCATTGCTCCGGTGTGCTATCCGTTGAATAATACAACGACTTTAATTTCTCGGGTGTTATTATGAGCTCGTGGCGTGTCACTTTTCTTACAGCGTAACTTTTGTCGAGTTCGGCGCGGAGAAATTTTTACTGCATGCAGCGACTGCTTATTTTGAATTTCAGATGATTCTACATATTGCCCCAAAAGCAAGCGAATGTGTTAACTCAAAGTGATATTTTTGCGAAAACTCGGCGGATTGTAAAATTTTCAGAATTTCAGTATCTTTCAAAAGAAAAAGAAATGTCATACACACATTTTTATCCCACAATCAAAATATTATCATATATCATTTATTAGATGAAATTATGATTTATTTAATTTTGATATTAAAATAATAGATGCACATATAATTTTTATAGTTAAAGCGAGATTCCGTTAGATTCTATATTTCATAAGAAACATTCTGTTGAAAGTTAAAAAGCACATCGGGTGAAAAGTAAAAAAGCGCTCTATGTTACAGTACAAATCATCAACATTTATTGCTGCGATATTTTTTATAGTTATATTAGCGATAAAACGCGCAGAAACGCCAACATAAGATAAATCTTCTAATTTATCGTACGCTGGCGTTTCCGCGCGTTTCTGTGAAATTGTCGTTACCTCGCGGAAAGCTCGATGAAATCTTCTCGACTGAAAGCTTACCGACAGCAGATCATACCTTTTCAAGAATGTAGAACGTTGGCCTACTGATGTTTACTACCGCTTTATTTATTCTTGATAAATATAAACCTCTCTACCTACCTACCTTTAAATACAAAAGTAGCCTTAACTAATGTTGCTCCCGCTATCTGCAATCTTTGTTAAGGCCTCAAATAAAAATATATTTGCCGTTTGAATAAATTTAGAATTATGATTTTTTTTGCTTGCAATATTATATTTTTTTATTTTTTATTTTTTAATACGCAGGAGGAAATTAAAACGGTAAAACAAACGGAGTATCGCGAATATGCATTATTCATAGATGTTAATAAAGATCGAAACCAGTTTTAAAGGCAATTCCTCTCTATTCTCCATCAAATGAACGCGTTCAAAAGGAGTAATAGTGTTACTTTTAATGCATATGTATATATGCTTTTCATCTCAAGCATATAAATCTAATAGTTGCGCTGCATCAAGGCGATAACGAAATAAGTCAATACAAGTTCGTTCTACCAGAAATTATGCCGCGGTGGTTTTGCTAGCGTAATTTCCTGGCTGGAAATTTCTCCCAAGATATTATAGGGCCGCATCGTCATAACGCTTTCATCAAATGGCTGCAGTATATCGGAAATTCTCTTCGAAGAATACTCAATATTCATACGAGGTTTCGCTCGATTTTAGCAAACAAAAAAAATTTAAACTTAGGGGTTTTTATATAAAATTTAAGTTAGTTTTTATATAAAATATGAAAAAGCAATTACACATAAGAATTAAGCTAGTAAAAATAAAAACATTAATAAAAAGTAAGTTAAAATGAGAATAAATAATATTGCAGAAAGATTTATGCCAGAAAAATTATTGTCGTATTTTTCGAATCAATTTATAGCAAGGGATAGAAACAGATATAAAAATTGCAAGATTTATAAATTTTTCATGCCTTGAGCTTTGCGATATCATTATGTCTGATAAAATATCTGATAAAATTTTGCTATATGGAACACGCACACACACGACGATAAAATTACGAGCAATATGCATAAATAAGCATGTAATCAGGCTTCGCGACGCTTACGTACCCTTAATGAAATCCACCGCCATCTCAAGACCGTACGTATCCTTGTCGCAGTCGTCGAGTATGTGCGCCCCGATCTTGACGCCCGGCACGATCTCCCGATCGTTGAGCTTATCCAATGTATATAGCATAGCCTCTAATGCCTGTATGCCACCCTGAGGCATTATGGGTCCGCATGTAATTGTGTCCTCCCTTTCATGCACCATCATCAGTCCACCGAGAACGAGATCACCTTCTACCACCGCGCTGTGCTTTACGGGCCACTGCTCAGAGAGCGCGTCGTCGGTCGATGAATCATTGACATTCTCCGTCGTGATGTCCTCCAAGACATTTCGAGGGGAATTGATGCTCCTTTGAGGAAACGGTTCGACTGTAGAGATGATCGAGCCGTTTCCATGCATTCCGTATTTCTCTCGTAAATTAATGGGTTTAATTAACGACATGTCGAAGACACTCCTATTCGTAGTGTTGAATACTTGCAGATTTATTTCTGGTGCCGAGGAAATTTCTTTCAGAATAACGGAATTGTCTATTTTAGTGATTGCCGTCGATCGATCAAGCGTCTTGATTAGAAACGCCGGCGCGTCTATCGAGCTGACGTTGAATGTTTTCGGAATATCTACTAGCATTGTCTCTAATGAATCAGATCCGTTGGAACCCGTTCCCGCCGAGGCATATGTATGTTGTAACTCGTAATCGGTAGTCGTCGACGGAATCGATTGCCATTCTTTCGGGAATTCTCGATATCCCGAAGACGGCAGTGTTTTTACAGTTGTGAGAAAATTCGCGTTAGTTGATATCTGATCCATATTACTTGCTTGAGTGACCGAAACGGATGGATTGGTTGTAAATTTAATCAGAAAGTTCGATGTTGTTGGTCTTATCGTATCGAACGTCTTCCACGTCTCACTATCGAGCTCAGTTGATGTCGGATTCCCCAGAGAATTTCGAATTTCGTGACGTTTGTATCGTCGATACTTTGAATTATGGATACCGCTACTTTGTGAATAAAATCCAGATTCTTCATGTATGTCAGGATGATTTCCATCTCGACTCCTAATTCTGACGTTTTCTAATCCCAGCTCATCCGTAGGTTTACCCGATGACTGCGCATATCCATTAATCACCCGCATCTCGGTCGGATTATCGCCGACATTCGTTGCATCGAGAGAGATAGATTCGTTCTCGGTTAAAGTTCTTCGAAGTTCTCCATCACGTTCCGATCTTCCATCAATTATCTTAGTGATGCGTTGCGGCTGTGCATCGATATCGATCGCATCGAATTTCCGCAAATATTTTACACGACTATGAGCTTTCTGGTCGAGGGGTTTACCGAATTTTGCGAGCCTCGATGAACCGGAGACATTCCATAGGCCGAACCGAAACGCGTTACTAACTTGGGCTTCGTAATCAGTCGTCCGTGGATGCTTGCAGTCCGAGTTGGACCTCACGTATCGTGCATGCATCGGATTCCTCTCCTGCGTGATTGAAATACGCGCTGATGTTGGATATTCTAACTTTGCTCTGTCGATTCCCGTGGCGAATAAATTAGTTGGTAACAGATCACGTTCGGTTTCAAGGTCGTTGCGCGTCGCATAATTTGCACCAGCGATAATTTCTCTCTCTCTCGTTCTTTTTTGTATCTGCAATTTGTTAAGATCTGTCGCTTTTTTATTTATTCTTGCGCCTATATTTTTTATAAAAGATTGATATTCACGTCGCGAGCCAGGTGTCTTCCGTGCCATCTTCAAAGCGTTCTTTTCTTTTTGTAAAGAAAAACCTTTCATAAAACTGACGCTTCTTTCCCCAGCGAAATGACTATCGAGTGAATTCGGTAAGTGAAACGTGAACGAATCGACAATATCGCCGACGTTCCCTTTTCTGTCTTCGCGCGCATCTGTATTGACTTTAAGCCCTATCTTTGAATATTGGTGGCGTTTGTAAGTTTCGCTTACTGGAAATCCACCTGTTTTATAGGATTTCGAATATTCGTTCTTCGGGGAATGATAGGGATTTACCCTGTTTTCTTTGTTACCAACTTCTCTGTTTGCGTTTGAGATTTTGGAGTTGAAGATTAACGTAGTCCAGGCGACTGTCACGGAACGCTTGTACGGCGAATTCTCCGTAAGTGTATTGTCTGTAACAGAACCCACATTCCCAAGATTCTGATTTTCTTTTAATCTCGAATACTTTGGGAAAGTTGTCTCCAATATCCGAGATCCGTCGTTAGCTTCAACATTCACGTACATCAATTTATCCGTGCCGTTTTTCGTCAAACTTTGGCGAGAATTTTCGTCGTTTCTATTATATTCACGTTTCTCGTCGGCGCGCCTTAACTCGGTGTTTTCAATAGTTTCTAACTTTAAGATATCGGAATTTTTAAATTCTCGTATAGAACTGCCGTTGCGCGAGTGCTTTGTGAATTCGTCGGGGAAGAATGCGGTCCCTCCGTTTTCTCTGCTAAAGATTCGCTCCCTTTTGTGCTTTTTCCTGTGCCATTCCCTTTTCTTGTCAAACGCCCGAGTGTCGCGTCTTATCTTTGCTGCCTTTTTACGATCGTTCGAGAATGTGTAGATCGTTTTTTCTTTACTTCTTTTCTTCCTCAAAGTACTTTTCGATTCATGGGACGGTGGTACATGCAGATTGGATACAAATTTATATTTTTTTGTATTTCTCGATTTTTCCATAATGATGATGTTTAATAACCACGTATTTTTTGTTGCTACTTTTTTTGTAGTCAGCCAAGAATTTTTATCAGAATCAGTGTCTTTTGAATACCCTGGCATAGCTATTGCATTTGCCACCGTGTCGTCCTTTTCATAGCCACTGAGTCGTAAATCGCGATTTTCCATGTTTTTGAATTCCAGGAAAACTGCTTTCGTATGCATCGACAAATGATCATTCGATTTGAAATTCTTTTTTGCGTGTCGTAATATAGAATCGTAAATTGCTTTTCTATCGAAAGTAGAGGATGCTGATCCTTGGTGAACTTTATAGGAAGTGTATTCATTGTTGATTTGTAGATTATTGAAGATCCATTCACCAGTTAAGCCGCTATTCAAAATCAGAAAGATCGTCCATGTAGCCAGAATGGCCATCCAACCAAAGTTTCGCCACATCACCTTTTCGTTGCATTAATCATTGCCAAATTCTGGAAAAAATGCAAAATGTTATGTGTTAATTACAATTATATTTACTACAAAATTCAGTTTATAAAATTTGTTGATTTTTTCATATTATATGTATGCATTAAATTTGGAACCTAAGTCAGAAATAAACGCGTGTCTTCTTGGAAAGCGTGCGTTTAATTTGGGGTTCTGATAAATTCTGAACCATGATGTATACTATTTGCCCCTTCCCTAAACTTACTCAAATATAATATTAATATATATAATATATATATATATATATATTAATGACCAATATCATGCTCTTTAACTGTATCAAAAAATTAATTTCGGATATATTGTCTCTCTTTCTTTCTTTCGTTTTAATGATATTGGTCATTAATTTAATGTTTATTAATTAGTTTAGTAATGATTGGTGCGCACGATACATGCACAATATCCATCATGTTCAAATAGTGCGACAAAATATATAACTTTGTCGCTTGTCACACTATTGTGGTATTTGTAATTTGATTTGAACGCAGTGTTCAGACGGATCCACAACTATGCGTTACTATTGCTTGCGGACGGTGCGGTTCTCTAATTTTGGTGCATTCCATTGCGCCGCTCAGCTAAAGGGGATCTATGTGTGGCCTTGTCTCACCTCGTCTATCGAGCGACGCTAACGAGTCAGTCGCAATTACCTTTTGCTAAATCACTTTGAGTCTCATTTTAATCGAGACGGAAATTTCCTCGGATTCCGCCTTACTTTTGAGCTACGGGTTTGCTCTTTGCAATTAAGGAACCCGATTAACATTCGAGCTTACACCGCTGCATGTCACTGACGTGTGCATATTTATTAAATGTACGATATTTATGCAATTAAATGTTTAAGTGTGCAAACTATATTCATGTTTACATCTTGTATTTTTTTTTAATATATCATATTCTTAATTAAATGTTGATACATCATTATAACATTATTAAATTATGTATTAAAGAGCATGTTATATATCGATATATTATATTTGAGTAAACTTTGGGGAGGGGGGGCAAATAGGGTACATCATGGTTCTCAATTTATCAGAAATCCAAATTACACGCACACTTTTCAAGAAGACACACGTTTATTTCTAACTTAGATTTCAAATTTAAGCTTAACAATGTATAAGTAATATATACATATGAACTATAAGTGATTTAAATATACATATTGATGTGTTAGATGCACTACAACCTACAAAACAATATTTTCTAACACATTTTCTTAATAAATTTATCATTATTACTTACTTTTTTATTGTTGTTAGATCAGGATTAAATTTTTGAAAATATTTTTATACATGTCGTTATGTGTGCCATAATATACTCGCCAACAAAATTAAAGCACTTTGAATTGGCCGAAAAAATGAAATTTAATGTATGTAACTTTGCGAAAAATGATTATAGAGCAATATGTTTCTCAAAGCATTTTAAAGCTGATGATCTCAGTTTTTAAAAGCTGTCAAACTCTTTACTTGATGATCCTTCTTTAGATAATATCATTTTCAAATTAATCGCGGCAAAAGTTGATAGAAAAACTTTAAGATTATATATGCAGAAAAAGAAAATTTTCAAAATTTTGCTTTAAACAATTTAAAAGCTTTAAGTTTTTCCTTTTTCAAAAATTAAGCTGCGATTTGTTTTTTTAATCAAACTATCGCGAATTAAAATGATTAGTGCACTTTCAGCTCTTTTCAGTAGAAATCTTTAATATATCGCCGACATTAATATTATCCAGTTATATCACGTGGAAGTAGCACGGTCGGGATTACATTTCATGAGTATGGGTGAGTGAATGATTATACACATTTCGTCCCGCGGGCATATACAAACGAGCACACACACAACAGAGAGGGTTTGAAGTTATTAAACACTACGAAAGAATCAAATTGTGGAGTCTCCTTATCTCTACCGTGACCTGCGCGCGCGCACATACAAGATGTAAGTTTGATCGTGCTATCTCTACGTAGTATACGTTGAGTAATGCTAATTTCTGGCAGCATATTAGAGATTTCTAGAGAAGAGAGCCGGGAATGTACTACTTATTTCAACTCGCGATAACTTGATAAAAGAAAATTACAATCTAATTAAAAAAAAAAAACATTTTAAAGAGAAGACCTCAAGTTTTAAACTATTTGAAACAAAGTTAAATCAAATTTTTTTTTCTGCATATATAATCTTAAAGTTAAAGTTTTCCTGTCAATTTTTCGCAAAGTCGACTTAGAAGTGATGTTATTTTGAGAATAATTATCGTCGGAAAAAGAACTTGACAGCGTGTGAAAATGAAAACTGAGTCTTCCAGTTTTAATATTTCAGAACCTTTCAGAAACATCGCTCTCACTATATTTGAATTTCATCATTTTTTGGATCAATTTCTAATGCTTTAATTTTGTTGAAGAGCATATTTTATTAAAAACAATTTTTTTTATAAAAAAAAAAAATAAATTATTTTTTATATTTATTAGATTTATAAAACATAATATGCGTGCGCGCGTGTGCGTGTATGTATGTGTGTATTGAGAAACATATTTTTAAGATATTTTTATATGAGATTGATTTTATTATATAGGAATGCAAAAATTTATATAATTATTAAAATTAATACATATGTTGGTATCTTTTATAAGGAAATAAGTATGCTAATTGTTTGTGACTTATTTTTTATATAAATTTCATTGTTAATTATTAAAGTTTAGAATTATGATAGTATAAAAACGTCAATATTTATTGTTAATGTCAATACTTTTTAATGCAATAGGTTAATGCGACTTGTATTGGGATGGACCAAGCAGATCAAGAAGGGCTTATATATTGAGTGAGTAATTCTTACCTCTTTGGCATTGATCGATAATTAACGATTAGAGTCATAAACTTTTAGAATTTGTTTAGTGATATTCATTTTATTTGTTTGATATGATATTTTTACCGATTTATATGTCTTGTGTGAGTATATTTTTACTTATTATATTAAAAGTCGATGACAGAAAATATCTTTAAAAAGTGATATTATTATTTTTCTAGCTTGAAGAATATTACAAGTAAACGCGATATGAAATGATACGCTTTTGCAAGAGCTTGCAGTTAAACGTGTCACATAAACTGCAGCTACGACCGACTTTATGTTGCACGTTCCCGCATCGCTGAAAGAGCAATCCCATTTGTTCGTACCAAATGGCACAATAAGAAATGCAGTATATTAGAAAGCTTTATAATATCTTTTTCTATCTTTTTTCCTCTCTTTCTCTCTCTCTCTCTCTCTTTCTCTCTCTCCCTTCCCCTCTCTTTTTGTTTTCAATATTTTTAAATTGTTAAGTATTTTGCAAAGGGAATTATAAATTGTCGATTGCTATATGTATAAAAATAAATAAATTTTGAATATACATAATTCTAAAATGTATTTATAATATTATATCGTGAAATTCGAAAAATATTTTCTCCTTTCTCTCTCATTCTCTTTATATA
>NW_021850941.1:1767230-1804740 GCF_003651465.1 Formica exsecta
ATATATACACATACATTAATATATCGATATTACTGATAATCTTATTAGCGATATCAATAATATCGTAAGATAAGAAAGATACCAGATACTATCAGAAATTTGTTGCAAATGAAAAGTCAAAGAGAAAATTTTTCAATCGGTTTTTTTACCGAAACGGATAGTAAGTAAGTTTCTTAGCGTATCGAGAAAAATACATGTCTTTTTTTTCTTTTGTCGAAGAGCGCTCCTACAAAGTTTAATCGAAACTCTGTGTTGCCTTTGAAAGGCTTTTCTCGTTAACGGCATGTCCCGGCTGATAATTGTAGCCGGTAAAACGGTAATATCTGGCCTGGTTTTGGCTATACTTTCATCAAACGATACTATGAGAGGATTCTATTGATGAAAGGAAAATATATGGTTTTGCGATAGGGAACCGAATCGTTTCGACCAAATAATGAAGAATATTGCTGTTGATTTATCGTTAAATGTCGCGTCTATTTTTTCCGTGTCAAAAATTGATTTCCATTTTGAAATATATAAAATTTAATATCTAATATAAATGTTATAGGATGATATAATATATATATATATATACACACAAAATGTGCAACTTTTCTTTTTTTTTATTACTTTCTACAGATTTAAAATGTTTATGAGTTTAAAAAATATATATATGTGCTTATTGTTAACAGAGAATTCTTATATTTTTGTTCTAATGCATATTTGAAATAGAGAGATAATTGAAATAAAGAAAAAACGTTACTGTATAGTTCGATTTTTTGGAAGCTATATATTAGTTTAAACACATACACACACATATGTACGCCCGCACGCACGCACGCACGTACACACACACACACACACGTATATATATATATATATATATATATACTTATTTATTTCTTTCCCTTGTATTGTCGTTTTGCAATTTACCGTTACCCGATATTTCTCATTAGGAAAGAACTTCAATAAATTGAATACGAAGACAAATGTGCGCGTGCTTTTATCTACGTTGGTCTCAGGGAATGCATCCATCGCCTCTGGTAATCCGCCTTTATACGTTCGCTGAGGCAGATGGTCGATATACCTGTTCAACCTTAATGCCTTACCGCTCCAATCTGGCTGATCTACATCAATTTCAAAATTATCCAAGTTTCCCTGTGATTCCAACGATCCACAGTAATAAAGACAGAGCGCGAGCCGTTACCAAGACAACCGGTGAATTGCCGATTCTTGCAATTTCTGTGTTAATTACGGTTGCACGAGTTTGCGATTGTGAATAAACGGCTTCCCTTGACTATCACTCTTACTGGCTCTTTTCACTGCAATTTGATTTCACTTGCAATTTTCAATGCGAAAGCCGGCTGTCTTTTGTGACTTTATAAAACTGCTGTACGAGAGATTGTATATCGTCGTACCGTGGTTTCTTGTCGTCAGTAATTAAATTAAAGTAATTAAATTACGCTGACGAATGTTATTTTACGCTGTCTGGCGTCGTCCGAAAAAAATCAAGCAATCTAGTTGAGGAACGCGTGGACCAATCTGTATGGAAATATGCGCCGCAATCCGTTTTCGTAACTTTGCCATGGATTTTCGATTGATTCGTTACGATTCGCTCTTTTGACGCTTGCGGCGATGCAGAAAAAAAATGACAAGGAATGCATCCTGCGGAACGACCGGATTTGCAAAACTTTGTACGTTCGAATTCGCATTGTAACATTGAAGCTGTTATGAAAGAAATGACACGTGAAGACACGGAATTAAGGAAACAACGATAACGCAACGTCCAGCTGATGGAGAAGACGCAAGAAGGTACACTAGAAATAATGAAAAGTATATTGAAGGATACATTTATAATTGTTTTAAAGATTTCTAAATTTAGTTTTTAAATGTCCTTTCGGCTCAAAATTGCGTTATACCTATTACATTATTTTTATTTCCCTTTTTTATTTTTTAATATTTTTAAATATTTTTTAGTAGTTTTAATATTGTTTTCCTTAGATTATTGAAGGCTTCTTTGTGCTAGATTTGCGAAACATCAATACGGCGGCAATAATGTGGCTGTTTTTAATCACCGATGCGTCACTTGCTTATCTGTATAGTGCTGTCTATCTGTTGTTACATTTTGACTTTGCACTCGTTTTTCTTTCGTTGTTGATTAAAATCGGCGCAATACTCTTTTCTATCTGAAGACGAGCGCTACGTGACTTTATGAAACGTTAATCACAGCGGCGCCTTTTATAATGTTCCCGTCCATACCTATTACTACTAGTACATAAACTTCTATACTTTCTATTTTTGTCTTTTAGTCAAATATAATAAGATTATCTAATTGAAATAAAATTATTTAATTGATAAGAAGATTTATAAGCAATACAATCATATTTGAAATAACTATATTAGTAACTATATATAACTATATTAATAATATAATAATTAATAACAATATTAATATGATAAACATGTAACATCGCTTATGTTATATGTAATAAGAAACATTGCTAATAATTGTTTATTTAATAATTTAATACCTAATATTAAAATGTAGCATGGTTTTAATTATAATCGATTTTTTTTACTTTTGATTATACTATTTTTTATTTATTTTACATTATATAGATATACAATTTGCATTTTCTTTGATAAATGTTATTTATTCATATATATAAAATATCACTATATTTTCTGCAGTTTGTATTTTTCAATGATTACCGTGGATTAATATCTCCTCTATTCTATTATTATATTTACGTTTTGACGCTTGCGGCGATGCAGAAAAAAAATGACAAGGAATGCATCCTGCGGAACGACCGGATTTGCAAAACTTTGTA
The DNA here is from genome assembly GCF_003651465.1 of Formica exsecta. Classification (NCBI taxonomy): domain Eukaryota; kingdom Metazoa; phylum Arthropoda; class Insecta; order Hymenoptera; family Formicidae; genus Formica; species Formica exsecta. Next base: position 1,770,041 of record NW_021850941.1, read on the forward strand.
CGTTCGAATTCGCATTGTAACATTGAAGCTGTTATGAAAGAAATGACACGTGAAGACACGGAATTAAGGAAACAACGATAACGCAACGTCCAGCTGATGGAGAAGACGCAAGAAGGTACACTAGAAATAATGAAAAGTATATTGAAGGATACATTTATAATTGTTTTAAAGATTTCTAAATTTAGTTTTTAAATGTCCTTTCGGCTCAAAATTGCGTTATACCTATTACATTATTTTTATTTCCCTTTTTTATTTTTTAATATTTTTAAATATTTTTTAGTAGTTTTAATATTGTTTTCCTTAGATTATTGAAGGCTTCTTTGTGCTAGATTTGCGAAACATCAATACGGCGGCAATAATGTGGCTGTTTTTAATCACCGATGCGTCACTTGCTTATCTGTATAGTGCTGTCTATCTGTTGTTACATTTTGACTTTGCACTCGTTTTTCTTTCGTTGTTGATTAAAATCGGCGCAATACTCTTTTCTATCTGAAGACGAGCGCTACGTGACTTTATGAAACGTTAATCACAGCGGCGCCTTTTATAATGTTCCCGTCCATACCTATTACTACTAGTACATAAACTTCTATACTTTCTATTTTTGTCTTTTAGTCAAATATAATAAGATTATCTAATTGAAATAAAATTATTTAATTGATAAGAAGATTTATAAGCAATACAATCATATTTGAAATAACTATATTAGTAACTATATATAACTATATTAATAATATAATAATTAATAACAATATTAATATGATAAACATGTAACATCGCTTATGTTATATGTAATAAGAAACATTGCTAATAATTGTTTATTTAATAATTTAATACCTAATATTAAAATGTAGCATGGTTTTAATTATAATCGATTTTTTTACTTTTGATTATACTATTTTTTATTTATTTTACATTATATAGATATACAATTTGCATTTTCTTTGATAAATGTTATTTATTCATATATATAAAATATCACTATATTTTCTGCAGTTTGTATTTTTCAATGATTACCGTGGATTAATATCTCCTCTATTCTATTATTATATTTACGTTTTTTATTTTTGTTATTCTATCTGGTAAATAATTTTATTATGGCTCGAATACAGCAACAATGTGGTTGATAAAAGCATTTTGAAGTTTTAATACGCTATATTTTCATATTGGGTGTTTTGAACATATTTTGTGCATTACGCTAATGCGAAAAATAACAGAACGACTATTATAATTATTGGAGTTTTTACAGTAAGATGTGTTTACTTGCAAATGAGAAAATGTGGTTTGTTGAAATTATTCTTCTCAAGTTCTGTAAATGTGAATGTTTATCTTGAATGAAATTGCTATGTGTGGAAGAAAAAATATACTTATTCTTTCTAGATACATATAATCAATGGAACTAAAGTTTGATGCAAGATCGAAACGTGTCCAGCATCTTGATATCAGTTATGGTTAGCGAAAGCGCGGCTAAAAATATAGATCTATAAAAATATGAGAAACAGAGTACATATCTGATTCATGTTTACTTTTGTTATTTATAGAAGAAATAATTCTAACTAATAATTCTAATTAATACTTCCTCTTTCTTTGTATAGTATATTTTTGGCGCAATCTTTAAATGATCAATTTACAGATTTTATTTTATTTTCGAGAACATAAGCTCATAAAAATGGGGGTAAGATATGGAAAAAATCATTTTCTATAAATTTCTAAATAATATTAATTATTTTGCGTTCTATCTTTCGTTTTATTAGATTTTTGTAAAACTTGTACGATTATTACTATCTCGTGCTTTGATGAACTTAACCAGAAAGTTAAAGAGAAAAATAGTTAGAAAGAAGTAAGTGTCTCTTAAAACGAAAATTTGTAAATTTTAATAAGCTTTGTTCTCGTAGATGTAGCGCGCAGTCATGCTTGCCAAATTTTTCCTTATAACTTTGGAGGATTTTGGCGTAAGAGAATACGAGAATTATTAAGTCGCTGATTTCTCGCTGCCAAACTTGATAAAAGAGGAAATAATTTTTTTAGTTCATTTATAATAAACTATCTCGTCGACAAAAAAACGCACATATAAAATAAATTTGCTAAATTTCCAATTAAATGAGTATGTTTTTTAAATAAGAATTTGATCTCACAGAAAAATTAAAGGAAATTAAAATAAATTGTGTGTAATTCATCGTTGATCCCATCGTCAGTAAATTGAGTTTTTAAAATTGTTTAGTAAAGATCAATCATTGTGATGCTGTTATTACTGTGAAAAGATGTGATCTTGATTGTCAAATGTTTGTTCTCAAATATTTCGTATCCTATTTAATTTGAAAATAATTGACGATTTTTTTACTTTTGATTATACTATTTTTTATTTATTTTACATTATATAGATATACAATTTGCATTTTCTTTGATAAATGTTATTTATTCATATATATAAAATATCACTATATTTTCTGCAGTTTGTATTTTTCAATGATTACCGTGGATTAATATCTCCTCTATTCTATTATTATTTTTACGTTTTTTATTTTTGTTATTCTATCTGGTAAATAATTTTATTATGGCTCGAATACAGCAACAATGTGGTTGATAAAAGCATTTTGAAGTTTTAATACGCTATATTTTCATATTGGGTGTTTTGAACATATTTTGTGCATTACGCTAATGCGAAAAATAACAGAACGACTATTATAATTATTGGAGTTTTTACAGTAAGATGTGTTTACTTGCAAATGAGAAAATGTGGTTTGTTGAAATTATTCTTCTCAAGTTCTGTAAATGTGAATGTTTATCTTGAATGAAATTGCTATGTGTGGAAGAAAAAATATACTTATTCTTTCTAGATACATATAATCAATGGAACTAAAGTTTGATGCAAGATCGAAACGTGTCCAGCATCTTGATATCAGTTATGGTTAGCGAAAGCGCGGCTAAAAATATAGATCTATAAAAATATGAGAAACAGAGTACATATCTGATTCATGTTTACTTTTGTTATTTATAGAAGAAATAATTCTAACTAATAATTCTAATTAATACTTCCTCTTTCTTTGTATAGTATATTTTTGGCGCAATCTTTAAATGATCAATTTACAGATTTTATTTTATTTTCGAGAACATAAGCTCATAAAAATGGGGGTAAGATATGGAAAAAATCATTTTCTATAAATTTCTAAATAATATTAATTATTTTGCGTTCTATCTTTCGTTTTATTAGATTTTTGTAAAACTTGTACGATTATTACTATCTCGTGCTTTGATGAACTTAACCAGAAAGTTAAAGAGAAAAATAGTTAGAAAGAAGTAAGTGTTTCTTAAAACGAAAATTTGTAAATTTTAATAAGCTTTGTTCTCGTAGATGTAGCGCGCAGTCATGCTTGCCAAATTTTTCCTTATAACTTTGGAGGATTTTGGCGTAAGAGAATACGAGAATTATTAAGTCGCTGATTTCTCGCTGCCAAACTTGATAAAAGAGGAAATAATTTTTTTAGTTCATTTATAATAAACTATCTCGTCGACAAAAAAACGCACATATAAAATAAATTTGCTAAATTTCCAATTAAATGAGTATGTTTTTTAAATAAGAATTTGATCTCACAGAAAAATTAAAGAAAATTAAAATAAATTTTGTGTAATTCATCGTTGATCCCATCGTCAGTAAATTGAGTTTTTAAAATTGTTTAGTAAAGATCAATCATTGTGATGCTGTTATTACTGTGAAAAGATGTGATCTTGATTGTCAAATGTTTGTTCTCAAATATTTCGTATCCTATTTAATTTGAAAATAATTGACGTAATATCTTTTGTTTAGTTTTGATTATCTATATAATTTTATGAAAGATTTTAAATATAAGAGATTTTTTAAAAAATGTGAATTTTTAGAAAAGCGTAATCTCATAGTAATAAGATATAGTTAGATTTTTGATAATGAGCTTATAGACCATTGTTGGCTATTGATGATCATTGATAGCTACGAAGTTATTAGAAAAGCATTGGGTTTTACATCTCTAATCCAATGCTTTTAATACAAGATGAATGATTTGTTTGATCATTGATGAAATTCCATTTCTGGAGATAAAATCTAATTCTATCATGAAGTTTCCGTATTGTTTGATTAACAATTTTCATCATTTAGGATCCGGCAACGATTGTGTGTATTATGGAAGAACGTTATTGGATTTCGAACGATATCTCTCTATTATTTTCAGCGAGCGTACTTCGTAAATGTTGTAATTGCTTCTAAAGTTTCTTGTCGATTTTGTTACCCGGATATTTCTCAATCAATTTTCGCCGAATTATACATCGAAAGTTAATTGATAAAAAATTAGTCTTATAATTTTTGCAAATATACAAATTACGTGAAATAATGATCTATTCGTAATATATGAATAAAATCGAAGATATATTATTGCATCAAAGATAAGATAAGAAATTTGTACGCATTAATTAAGTGTATCTTTTTTTATCAATACCGCAAAAATATATTTTTCTTTAGAATTTTATGTGCTATTTTGCGAAGAGAAATACGCACTGATATCGCGTAACATAATTATTATCTGTTTTTTAATTGCGCGCATGAATTGTGCGCAATTAAATGAATAAAGTGGAAAACCTCGTGGCAATTTACGTGACTCGAGATTGCACGTCCAATGGGTATCGTAACACTTGGACGTAAGTGCTTTTACGTAATGCACTACCGCGCGTTAAATTCTTTATATTTACGAACCTGTAGTTGTTAATATTGCGTTATATTATGAAATATTTGCTGTTTTTATCTATGAACAATTAATTCGAACGCGAAATTCGAAAGGGAAATTTTTTCTTGTCAATAACTAGAGATTTTGATTGCTTCCCAGCAAGAAGCGATACGTATTATTTGAACAGAGGAGGTGCTAAATTGCTCTTACCAGAAAAATGTACGGTAAGGATGTTGAAGTCTGCTGCGAAATTAATTTCGTGCGAAAGCAGAAGAGTTCGTAACTAGCTCTTTCATTCCGCGAGGGAAGAGGAGCAACTGATATCAGGAGTATCTCGATCAATTACGAGACGCATTTGTTTAACCTGATAATGAAATTCTTTATCTGAACGATCTCCGTATGCCATGTACAAAATATATATATTCGCGCGCACGTATATTTGCACGTCTATTTGAGTGTGCGAAAGGGCTCTTTGGATTTTTCTCGATATGGTTTTTATTAAAGTGCCTTCAGCAACACACGCAGGATACGACGCTGTAGAATCGTGCTTCGAATATAAACAGGATTTTCTGTACAGATAAACCATGGTTCTCGGGTATCGATAAAAATCGATCGTTAGCATAGCAGTTGAACAATGATGGTACCACACGAATTATGATCATAGTTATAAGTTACAGTTACAGTATTGTTATGCTATTTTCTGGGCACACATGATTTTTATGCCATAACGTGTCAAAGGACAGAGAGAAAGAGAGAGAGAGAGAGAGAGAGAGAGAGAGAGAGAGAGAGAGAGAGAGAGAGAGAGAGAAAGAGAGAGAAAGAGGTGAAAAAGAGAGAGAGAGAGAGAGAGAGAGAATGAACGAATGAATGAATGAATGAATGACATCTCCTAAAGCGCTAGGCACCTTATACATATAAGCCATAAGAAATAAAAGATAATAGATTAGAGAAATATAAAGAAAAATAAAATAAAAATAGTAAATATATATATGAAATAGAGTACATAAGATATTGTATTGCATGTATGTGTAAGTATGTATTTGTGTACGTGTGTGTGAGTCCCTATATGCATAAGCAGGTTTGCAAAGTCAGGAAACGCAAAATGGAGTCGAATGGTTAAGTTTGCGTGTAAAAACCGAATGTTCATCTGCTATCGCGAAGCAGATAATTGAAGAATCTAGATTTGAAATCATTAAGAATGGAAGCTGTGCGAATCTCGAACGAGATCTCGTTCCAAAGCTCAGCGGTAACATATCTAAAAGATCTTTTAAAAGCTTCGTACGGCACAAAGATAGAGCTAGGAGCCAGGAGATCGCTGATATTACGCATCGAGACATTCCCGCGAGATATCTGAAAACGTTAAACAAATCATACGGATAGAGAGAGAGAGAGAGGATGAGGGGGAGGGAGGAGAGCCACAATATCTAAAATATTTTTAATCTATAATTTATTTATTATTAAGAATTTGAGAGTATATGAAAACATAATATAAAACGTCAGATAGAAATAAAATGTCATGAAATATCTGCGATTAGATTTCGAATTTTTTTCAACTTCTTATTGTATTCTATTATTATCGCATTCTATTTATGTGATCTAACTTTCATTTGTCAGTTATATCTCGAGAAATTAATAGTTTTAATTCCATTATCCTTATTTCACCCTTATTTGACGAGAATATTAAATTGTACGTCTCTCTCTCCCTCTCTCTTTCTCGTTCTCTTACTGAAATCGCTTTATGATTCTTGAGAAGAGATTATGCGGTTAAATACAATAGAGTTGCGAAAAGGAAATAACGTAAAGAGTAAAGAGGGGCTCTCTATGCTTATATTCAAAATTATATAAATACGAAATGTGTATTAAGCAAGGATCATCTGATTCTAAATTTCTTTTGCTTTTGAATTATTATCTATGATGATTTATCATAAGAAATAAATATGAAAAACATGCATAATGCCGGGTATATACACATAAATATTATGTATGGTCTTTCTTCTCAGTTTATTAAGATTTAATTACACATTCTTGCCAGAGGGTGTAATTGTAATTGATACGGTCTTTTATGATGTATATGATATATCTTCATAGAAAATGAAGATTGCCGTGATATTAAAAAATGTACATTGTATTCGTAGCATATATTATCTGTGATTTCTAAAGAAAACTGAACAATCGAATTTTTATTTAATTGCACGTGATTTTTAATGAATAACGATTTTATCAGCGAGGCATGAGATTGGTTGCTTCGTTGCTCATGATGTGGCACTTAATTATAGCCGGACGTTGGTTACAGAAATTTTCATTATATAGTACTTGTTCCACCGTGGCGGATTTAATTCGCATCGTGGTGTTTACTTCCCCGAAAATGTCACTTTGGCAAATTGCTTTTTCACCACAGACAACACTCTGGGTCTCTAGTGAATTATCTACCATATCTTTTTCTTCTACATTATATTGATTGTAACGTATAAAACATATAATCATTGTCTTTTCATACTCTACAGGTAAATACGTTGTTTCATTTCTATAAAGACATTCGTGAAAGGTGCGAAATAAAAAAATTTATTTACGCAGACGTTTAATTACCAACGAGATGCAATAACATATTTATTTCTAAAATCAATAGAACTTGAGGCTACTATCCTGTGGTCTATGTTATACTATTATGTTAAGTGCATCGCGACGTTAGCACAAATTGTAAGCATCTTCCTGTAAAATGAGCATTTAAGCCAAGAGTAACTTAATAACCAACCGCTTCAGAGTGGTTCGGTACTTTCGTTATCGTTCGTAATCTTGATGTATGGTCAAATATTATAGTGAAATTTCTTTTGAAGTGCAAGTGCTTTGTGTTGTGCTTATTGTTAGAATGTCTATTCACAAGCGTCGCGTTATCTACTTTATATGTAGTTTAATGTCGCTCGCTGATGACCAACGTCAATCTAAAAGCGTATAATGGCTACCGAGGTGGGATACTTGTGCAACTAAAGGGTTAAACTTTGGCCATTAATGTCGCGAATATATCAACGCGTTTTGTCACATGTATTTGTCTTATTCTTTGTCAGGTAATGTTATTTTTTACTTATTTTTTTGTTATTATTTACTTATTGTTAATATCATTTAATGTTTTGGAGAGATAATTTTAAACTTTATAAAGCAAATTTACTTTATTAATTAATCAAATCCATTTTACTTATTTTTTCTTTCACTAATTAATTCATCAAATTTACTTTATTAATTAATTATTTATTAATTAGTTTTGCCTTTTTTCAATTTATTTTTATCACTTTATTAAGTTTTATAAAGTGATTTCACTCACTATTATTTCGTTAGTTCAAAGTATGATATTAGGAAATATGATGTTTATTTATAATTTAATTCTGTTTCTCTTTCAAACATTAAGTCTAAATTAATATCGAGATGTCCGATAATTGTGTTGCTCATTGCTGCTTGCAATTACGATATTCTTGTGTGTTATCAACGATTAGTATCGACCTATGTATCTATGTATGTACAGCAATCGCCATGCGTATGCGCGCGCATGTATGCATGTATATGTATGCACAGCAATTTTAATAGACTAAACAGATATACATTTTTGTAATAGTTTCTTAATAGTAATAAACGCACACGAGACTTGGGTTAGCCACTTTATTGTAATGGTTAATCGTTGTAGCGAAATGATGATGTGATACGCAACAGATTCATAAGCAACAGATTTGATTTTGGAATTAGTATGAAAGATCGGAGACCAGCAAAATTGAGTCACTTAAAATTCTGTCGGTGTATTCCATGAATTCAGTCATAATTAGCCCGTAACGTTCCATTACCGCATTTTCTCCTCACGTAACCGTTTTTTTTTTTTAAACAAAGCTAATGAGCCTAAAGCGAATTTTGTGTGTGTGCCCTAATATAAATATAATATGAAATCTCTTTTTAAAAATGTACATACAGTAAAATTAAATTTTTTGCATTTTAAATAAAATCAATACGACATATTTCGCGATATATCTTTTAATATTTAGTACGAAAATGATATAAGTAGTGAATATATATAGTGATATAAAAAAATGGCAATAGTTGACATTAAATTCTGTCGAATAGCGTGAAAATCTATAAAGTGATCCAGCGTGATTTAAAGTAAAGGTAAATGGTTTTGCGATTTATATCATGGACGGAAATGGCATGGAGTGATATGTCATCGTGGAATGACATCAAGTGCAAGAAACGTCATAATCAAATGAGAAATTGCAAAACATGACGCGATTCTTCTGTAGAAGTTATATACGTGATGACAAAAAAAAAAATTGATAGATACAATATCGATACATTGCATTACTTTAGGAGAACACTACCAGAAACTGCGTTGACAGACAAACCGTAATTTTTTTGCAATCACGTCCGATAATTCTGCAACTCGTATGTGGTAAATGGATTTCTCGGGAATTAGACAAGAGAGGACGATTCGGTCGTACATACTCAGTTGGCAGTTGCTTGCACCTGCTCGGCCACCGATAAGATTATTTACAGCATGAACGAAATCGTATTACACGCATCTGTGCACGGAAATTGGCACAAACACCATCTCTGTTCTTTTCAAAGCGACCACAAACCGACCGATATTGTCTACAAGAGCATAGCGAAATACGTTTTCATAAAATCCTGAAGTACGTGATTTTAAACTACTGTACCTTTTGTAGTGAAAGTTTAATTAGATTTAGCAGGTGTTACACCGGAAAGTTAACTGATTTAATAATAGATGTGATATTATTTGATATTTACATATATTTTTTAATTTGCTATATACTCACGTATTTTGAAAGAATGATTAATGATTTTCACACATATAATCAAAAATTAAAAAATGAACAATTTTAATGCAATAATTTATTGTCATTACTTTACATTGAATTTTTTATATGGTGGCAATAATTATGTATAGCAGTTTTCCTATAATTTTTTTATCTTTTCTTTATTTACCAGCAATAATTCATAGATATCTGTGTAAATATATATCATTAATATATATATATATATATATATCTATAGAATATTATGCGCAGTTAAATTATGCGGTCCAGCCGGCGGCTATGTATCCTGCTCAGACTCATAGTTGATTATCGAAATACACCATATTATTCCTGAAATCATCGATATTGATGAAGGCTCGTTACATCTGTACGATGTGCATCTGACAAGAGCAATCACATATTTAAAAATTCTAAATATATTTCATGATGGAACTAATCAATGTACTTAGTAAAGATAATGTTATTCAATGATTTCTTTAACCACATTAGAAAGTTTTGAAAAAATGTGTATCTGGGATAAAAATTGTAATACTTAATTTTGCTGATATCAGATACGAATAAAAGTAGCATTGCTCGATTAAATTAATGTAATATGATTGTCTTTTGGATATAACATGAAGTTATTTTTCTTGAGTGGAGTGGAGTTTAATATCTTTTTATCATTATTGGAGATTACGCATTTTTTATAAGAAAGCAATCCTGACAACCGCGATAGCATACTTTATCATGCTGTCTCCTACGAAGGATTGCTTTTGGGAATAGAGAAAGAAAATGAAGTAAATACTTGCCATTCCTATCACTTCCATTCCACGTATGCGTGTAGGAGAAGATTCGTTATATTGCCATTTCCCTCTTTCCAGAGACAAGGAAATCACCATTAAATTAACTTAAATGCGACATGAATTGAGATGAATGTTTATCCGAACTGTATAAAGTTATTTTATTCTTTTACGTGAATTATAACTGCATTTAATATATTATCTTTTAAAATCTTTTTATTTTTACACGATATCGGCGCCAATACCTTCATATCAAGTAAAGTATATATTGAATTTTATTTTACGAAAAAACTACAAGTGATAATTTTAATCATTTTGTGCAAACAAATGCAGTGAAACTGATTGAAGCTACGATAAAATATGTAAGGACATAAAATTATTCTAGATTGAAGTGCTGAATGTATTTCAGTTTAAAAATATATGCATATATTAATCTCGTTTGAAAGAAAATATACGCATACAGAATTACATGATAGTATTAAGAAGTAGTATTATATATATTCACACAATTTAGATTGTATTATATAATGCATTAGATATAAAATACACTAACAATGGATGTACGAATAATATAATAATGAGATAATTAAAGTAAAACATATGTAAATTATGTTTTTATATAATTTTAACAATATTTATATAAGTGATAAAAATTTTTCGTTTTCTTTTACGAGTATTGTTGCTATAAAATGTAAGTACACAATATCGCTTTTATAACTAGTCTATATGCATGCATCAAAATAGAAGTTAGGACAACAAATATCTATAACAATCTATTTTGCTAGAAAGTGCTTAGAAACAGATGATAAATCAGAATTACAAAAATTTTACATTTGATTTATACCTAATTCGATATCAAAATACTGATATTGATATTGTAAAAAAAAAAAAGAAAAGATTTGCATTTATAAGAAAAATGAAATCTTACGATAACGGTTTCTATAGCAAACGAAATATAGACAAGAAGTTCAATACAGCGTGAATCATATGTAATGAAAAAATGAAAATATCGATTTTATATTGGGGAGTTCTTTTCCAAGACTCCTTTGGGAGCCATAAAGATTGATATACAAAGACAACAGGCGAGATTCGAACCAGATTGGATAATTTTACATCGAAAACCAGTTCAGATGTATATTTTGTTCTAGGTATGAATAGCACGTAGTGGATATTTGTTATATGACATTTCGGTAGCATATTTGTCTTTTATTACATTCGGTGATTATTATCGAATTATGAATTTAATTGACGGAACAAATCGCGAGAATACATGTCACGTATATATGTAAATGAAATAACATAAATTTTTAGAGAGATGTACTATATTTTCTTTCTAAATCACAGATATTATCAATCAAAGTGAAGATAATTGATCTCTATTTTAATATCATAATATTTAGTTTATGCAATTTCTTGGGAATTCCAAGGATTTAAAAATTAGGAAATCTTGTTGAATTATGCTCTATAGATACATATATTTAAAAAAAGGAACAATTTTTATCTCTACAATTAATTCTAAAATATTATTTTACTATAGAATTTTATATTAAAACGTAATTATAAATGAAACCTCAAAATATTTGCCAAAAAACACAATATCTAATGAATATTCACAATGGGTAAACCGATTTCAAACTCATGACTTCTGATATGCTCTGCAGAACATAAATTGAAATTGTTTAATTACAATTACGAGAAGTTAGTTTATGGATCGACCTCTCTGTACCTCTGCAAGTCAAAGCATCCAAAAGCGAATAGTACTGGACACAAAGTTACTGTTTCAGTTTAATCCTGGCATTTGAGTGTGAAGTCACTCGAAGCAAAGCCAGTTATGAAACATTCGCTTCGTTGCCATTGGTTATATTGAATTGGAAAATCAACGTATGCAAGTGGCAGTCAAAAAGAATATTTGTGCGGAAGTGCATAAAGGCAAGTTTGCCTATGCATTCGCTTTATTTCGCAGTATCGAGATAGTTGCTATGGAAAAATAAAACATTTTGCAGTATTCCGGCAGTGCGTTTGAAAGAAACAGGGGGGAATGATAGCTTTCTCCTTGTTACCAGATCCCCTTGTTATTAGAGTTGTGTCGATAGCTATATCGATATTAGAGCGAATTTGCGTTCCATAGGATGTTTTAATATTGGAAATAAAGTGTTTCTCTTATCATACACTCCAAAATGATGTCGGTAATTCCACAATTTATTATAAATAATAAATTATGATAATTGATAAATGGGTCAAAATGTCGGTTCTTTAAAAAAAAAAAAAAAAATTGATATTTGCAACTATTTTCTAAGAAGTTTAACTCTTATAAAGTTTCTTTTTATTTAATAAAAATTTATTTAATTTATTAAAAAAAACGTTTGTGTGTGTGTGTATATACGCGCGCGTATATATTGTACATTTAAAACTCTATACATTAGTCAACTGTCGCAGTTAAACTATAACTTTGGTCTTTTCACAATTTCCCAGAGTTGTGCTTCGTATTTTACGAGGTTCTTGCGTCATTTCAACAGTACTACCTTTTCGTGACATCTGCAAATTCAATTTGCGAGCTAAAACTTGTCACTTCTTCTTGTATCATAATTACCAACATTATGCACGTTATATGCACGTATTGTGAATGTTACATAAATTATGCCAACATTCTGTTTAGCAAATTATCTTTTATTCGGCCACAAATTGGCGTAATAATATGCTGTCGCGTCAAATACGTGTGATACAAACTTGGATATTAATACGAATAGAAGTTACGTCGATTTGCGCGCATGAGGAGTGATAAACGAATGACGGACGACCACCAACGATTAATCGTCACATAGGATCGTAAATTTTAAGATACGATTATTGATACCGAGGGAAATCTCCTGCGTCATAAACGTCATAAATGTCTCGCTCGCGTTTTTGTTTACGACCTTTTGAAAGTAATTTATGGCATTCTTTCGCGGCGCCTTTCGGTTGACATATAATTAAGAGATTCTATTAACATTTAACTATGATTCTACCATACTTCTTTGAAGAAAAGAGGAAATAATATATTGGGGAAGGCGGAAATTTCTATTTTTATATTACTAACTGATATTGTATTTTTTAAATTTATATTTACTTTATTTAATAGTCCGACTGTTTAAGATACGCAATGCGGTTTGTTTGAAGGATTCCGGTATAATCGATGATCTTATGATGGAGAAATATTTTATGTTGTCGGTATATGTCATTTGATTAGTTGAGCTTCACCTTTATGTTCTTGACTAAGCAAGATAACTATAGTCGTAAACCGGTGGAAATACACGTTGCAGGATAATATCGGATCGTCCAGGCTAAGTACATCGTAAGGAATCAAATAAAAGTCTGTCTGTGTTTAATAGTTTGTGAAAGTATTCCCTGCTCTCTCACCCTCTCTCTCTCTCTCTCTCTCTATTTTATTCACAAAGATAAAGCTCGATTTAACAAATCCGATTATGAGTAATAACATACACATATAAACACACACACATACACATATAATTAAAAATAACTTTAAGACAATTTTTTAAGAATTATGTTTGTATTCCGATGCGCAAATCGTAATATAGGTATATATACATTGCATTTAAAGTTTCAATGTGTTTAAGAAACATCGGTAATTGAATTTTTCTCGATTATATTATTATTTAATCTTTAATATTTCGTTCAAATTATATTTTTGTTGATTTTATCATAATTATAATTTAATTGAGATTTTCCACAAAAAAGAAACAAAATTTCTCGTTGTATCTTTTTACTAATTTGATGTTGGTATTTTTTGCAAGATTGCCTTTCATCTCTGCACGGTACGCCGGTCAAGCTGATTATATCTCGCATTTTAGCATAGTCCACTTTGTTCGCTTTGTTTCCTTAAAACAGACGGCATCCGACCCAATTCATCCGCTTTTTACTGCAAAAATGTAAACTGATTCCTTCATTCAGCACATTGTTATTGGCCGTTTCGACGAGAGGTGCTTGATAAGTTCCTGGATTAAAGAGCTACGTCTAATAATACAATTGCATTCTATATAAAAGAATATCGTTTTTTAAAAACGATATAGTTGTAACAACAATCAACGAATAGTTAGTGATGATTCGATTTAAAAACTGTAATTTTTTACATTTAAAATATTCAGTTATATTTTATCAACGGCGTTAATATTTCTCTGTTTATGTTTACTTGAAGCGAAAAGAGTTAAAAGCAAAGTTTGTGATGATCGACAGCGGGAATGACATTAGTTAAGTACTATAGAGATATGAAAGTTACATCACTTCGGGACAGAGCGTGGTAAGAGCTTTTAAAATCCACTTGCTGTTTCGCATGCACTGTTATTAACAAAAAGGGTTATGTGCGAGTTCCAGGTAAAAACAGATGAGTGTATTCTCTTAGTTGGAACGTTTTTTTTTTCTGCGCGCACGCGACATAAAATTTAAAATGGTTTTATACACACGTACAGAAAGGGAAGTATTCGAACAGGGATGTCAATAGCGATACTTTGCATTACACGTGATCGTCTTTATATAAATCGATCGGCTGATCTTTCTACTTGATCTCTTCTTGTCATGAAATTTGTGTTACTCGCTTTATAGTCCCATAAACGAGTAGTAGCTTCTCCATATCTCTCGTCTCATCATTTTTCGTTCCCGTTACATCCTTTTCCTTTAGTCTGGATTGTTAGTGCTAAAAGTGACAAGCAGATACACGATTCCTGAAAAATTGGTTTGGAAATGGAATACATTTTTTCAACGGTTGGAAAAGAGATCAATATTTAATATTACACCTCTGCGATATGTTGACCTAAAAGTTATCTTCTAATTTTTCACGATTTTTGTATCACTGATATCAGCTTTCGAATTTTCAATATAGCACTTTCATATTCTTAATAAGAATAATCGAGTAATTGAATGATAACAATATTAGAATTAAAAAATAATCGTATGTCTAATATTATAAAATTGTGAATATTTTTAATGTTACTCTTAACACACACAAATTATTTGGATATCTTTACTTTGTAAGAGCGTTTTTTTTAAAACTTACTGTGATTTTAACCTCTCTTTCGCTTTCACTTCAAATATAATTTTTGTTTTTATTATCTTATAATTTTCTATTTTAAAATCCATTTGCTTTTACATCAGCTATAAATTATTTTGCTATTGATAACTATTTAGTACAGATTCCTGAACGATGAATGCCATTGGAGAGCACATTCTTTGTCGGTAAATCTGGCGACTTGGGAAATAAATCTCGTTGACGTCTTCGATATTCCGTATAAGTTATTGACCGAAGAATATTTTTATCTAACCTTTTTCTTGTTAAAAATTGCAAATATTTTTTCATTGCCTAGCTGACAAAAGATATTATCTGTCTATATAATAAAAAAATGTTTAAACATGTATCCTTTCAATGTAGTTTTAGTTTGATAAACTATCGTATCTATGTAAAAATATCGTAATCATATATCGTTATCATAATTGTTTTGAAGATTTTTTCAAACTTTTATTTCTTATTTCTCTTTCATAGATTTTAAAAAAATAATTCTTTACATATTCATTATTTTTATTAATTATGTCTAAGGAACATAAAATTAATGGAAGATTAAATTAAAAGAAAGATAAAAAATTACATTAAAATTCGAATACATCTTAATTTTTTCTTTAATTATATTTATTTATTTTATATGAAAACTAAATGAGAAGGAGAGGAGCGAAATTCAAGCATTGAGGAGAGATCTAAAAGACACATCTTGTTAAGAGTTACAGTACACTACATGTAATAAAAGCATCGGAATTGTTAAGAGACATTCGAGCAAATGTGATGTTCTTTTGAACATTACTAATTGCATGAAGCAACGCTAATCGTTTTTGGAAACCCGCATGTATGAATAATTAAAGATATTTTTTCCTTTTTTTTTTGCAGCAAATAAAATTCGTTTGGATCGCTTGCAGCTTTAGCGGGCATCGAACTGTTCTACAACGACCACACCAATTACGTAAATGGATGTAAAATTGATACAGCCAACATTAATTCCGGCGCAACCCATCGCTGTTACCATCATTTTGTCGGAATATCCCGTTAGAACGGCTACTCCGTAACGTGATTCGAGTGCCAATTTCGCTCATTTTTTCCAGCCTTCTCTACTGTCGACATTTCCGTCTGTTTCATACATTTTTTGCCAGCTGACAATGCGATGCTCTTTTTTTTTGGGTTACCATTTTCCTTTGTAGGATACGCATGATCGATGTGGCAGACACTTTCGTAACCATATATCAATGTCATTCGTCAATATACATATATATCTCCGCATTTTTGATCGAATGAAACGGCAATCGAATCGAGAAATAATAATTACGCTGCTCTCTGCGAAGAAAATAAGAAAGTACGAAAGATATATAATTTGTTGAGATACTCTTGACAAATTGATGTTCCATTTCGTAAAGCTTGATTGTTTAGTCTAAATTACGTTTCTGAACGATAGCTACATACTTACATATTTTACGACAATAAAAGAGTTTGAAAACACTAATAAAAGTGATTTGTTTAAGAGACCTTATAATATAAGCAACTATTTGAAGATTTTAAATGTGCAGTATATAGAGATAACAATAATGATCATGGTTTTGCTCAAACGTATTCCGAACTATCAAACTAAATTGAACTTCCCTGTCGGCCAACCACAAGTAGGTATTTGAGTAAAGGAAAAAGGTTCTTCCACAAAGCGCTAACATCGTTAGGAAATAAACAGCCGTATATGGAGACCGAAAAGTATCTGATATGCGATAAAAGTATCAGATATGTTTCTATCCTTTTTGAAACGATATTACGTTTGCACATTTCTATTATATGTATATGTATCATTGCGAACACTTTATTAATTAGAAAATTATCGGCAAATTTGAGTGTGATTAATTGACGAAAGTATGATATTATTTCTGATAAGTTATTATTCCTAGGAGGAAACGAGGAAAAATGAAGAAATAGATTCATCAAACCTCCTTTATCGAGTAGTATATAATAGAACTTTATTCGCGTATTCTGGTTAGTCAAACTAGAATTGTAATATGTCAAACTATTATATTTTTTGAGTCACTATAAATTCCGTTTGTTATCTGATAAAAAAATATTTTTACGGTTGAGAATTTTTTCACTGTTACAATTAAATCCAAAATTTGTTGAAATGATAACAAGTACAACTATATCGAGCTTGCAGCGTCAAAAATTGAGTTTTTATATTATTTATATTATGCAGTTCTTAGAAAAAATATTGTTTATTCCTCCTATTTTTTTGTTGAAAGTAAGTGATATTTTTTGATTCTTTTTATCTTGATTTATTTAAAAGAAGTGTTTATCCGGAATTATATGATGAAGGTGTCTTCTGGCAATTTCCGGAAAAGAAAATAAAGATGCGGCAGGATCAATAGTTCGCGTTTCAGTGCGATAGGTATTGAATTTTTTATTATGGTAGAAGCTGTATGCATTGACTTTTAAGGTTGCATTTCTTTGATGTACACAGTAGCATTATATTAAAAATGAAGATGGAGTTGTGTTATAGCTTCTCTTATTTCTTGCTAAAAAAATTGCAATTTTATCTAATCGGAAAATGGAGTAACTTTTTTTTAAATTGATTAATATTACGAAAATGTTTTATTTTTAATATTATATACATTTTTATTAGCATTTTTACTTAATTATGTATCAAAATTAAAGAAATACTAATAATATATTTTATCCTTTTATTTAATTTAAATTGTTTGATTGATGCATTGCGATTGAAAAAGGATTAAGAAATTATCCTGAATGAATATGTAAAATTGACAATTTTTACTGGAAAATTTTTTTATAATATACAATGAAACTGAAAGAGAGAGAGGGAGAGAGACAGAAAGAGAGAGAGGGAGAGAGAGAGAGAGAGAGAGAGAGAGAGAGAGAGAGAGAGAGAAAGAGATTAGATAAGAGTTTGAAAGTTTGGGTTAATGTAATGCTATGAGGATGTTTTTTGTTTGCTCTTTACTTCAATTGAGTCAACGGTTTTGTTTGAATTGCATAAGAAAAAGTTAAAAGGATTTAATATAAACCAAGCCCAGGGAAAAAGAGACTGCAACGTTACTAGCCAGCGAAAAAAAACTCGCTTCATCTCCTCACAAGTTATATAAAAGTTGAAAGTTGTCACGTCTATTCCTATTTACCAGAGATGTGCCAAACAAACTTAGCGTGATATCGCAAAACATATCAAATGGAAAACGCAATGACGGAGAGATATATGATGAAAAACTCTGCGATAGATTTTTTCATTTTTCGAAAAGAACGCGCGGTGAAGATCGTAATGATGCCCCGGATCAGATGAGTATAAGCGGGGTTGCCGAGGAACTATTTCACCTTTCCATTCCTTTATTCGTTCCTTTTTTGTGCAAAGTGCATCTCATAACGCGGAAATTGCTGAGTGCATTTACAAAGTTTATGCTTTCCATGAAGGTATGCCAGTTTTTCAAACAAAACTTTCTTTTCGCAGATATACAATGTTTATGATTTTATTGCAATTAATACAATAAATACAAAAAAATGTGTATTTATGCTAGAGAGGATTAATAAAAATTAATACCATAAAAATACAATTACCACAAATATAATAATAAATAATAATATATTTGAATGAGAAGGATACTTTTAATCCTATTTCCTGTGCGATTATTAATAGTTTCGTTTGTTTGAAAAGCACTGCAAAGGAATAACGACATAGAATATAAAAAGTGTATAAAAAATCAATAATTTCCAAACCATTGTTGATTCACTAATATTTATAATACGGCTTTAATTTTCTGCTACGATTTCCCGTTTCAAAACAGCTCTTTCGTATTCTTGTTTGTTATTTTTTATCAGTTTAACGCGTTGTTCACAACTTCCTTGGAACCGTTTGATTTGAAATGTCGTACAACGAGTGGTAACAAATTAATTTGCAAGTGAAGGGAGTAACGCATACATTTGATTTATTCAATGACCATATTACGGCTTCTTGGGTTGTGCAAGCGAACGAATACGTTATTTCCTGCACGTTGTGCACGAGCGGTTTCGGAAAATGAACACGGCTATAAATCTCCTTGTTTGGAAGGAGCAGCGGCGACGTAGTGTCGCGTATAAATCGCGTGCAGTACAAGTCCGATTATGATAAATTTTTAACACCGGTGGCCTTATTAGAGTGCATTATGGCACGTTTTTACACGAAATACAAGATTCTTTTTTTCTTGTGTTTTATTTATTGCACATTACGATTGTTATTATCTGGACAAATTTTTTTCATACGAAAAGATTTATTGATGATGACGGAATCACTAAATTTTCTAGTTTTTGGGATATCTTTTTTTAATAATATTTATCAGAATAATCGATTAAAGGTATAGATTGATTCGTTTATCAACTCGGTTGTTCAAGAAAGGTTGGATGAGCCGTTGATGAGAAATGATTTTCAGAGTGCTATGGAAATGGGAGTAGATTCAATACATTCGCAATCGATCGAGTTTGCTCTCCGTAACATACTCAGATAATACTGAAGAAGCGTATATATGTCTTTGAGGAGCTTTGTGAATTTTTTTTTTTACGATCTCGTTAGTTGACGCGCACGTTTGCCTTTGTGGAAAGTATTTTTCATGTATAAATGATTAATTGAGGGCGTGAGTTTCGTGGTTCAATGCAAAGCTCTTTGCGATTTCATGGACGATTAGTGGCATTTCTTTGCTACCCCGTTCGAATTGTGCGCACAATATTCTTGTGAGTCATACATGAACCATGACCTACTTTTCAATTTTAGCCTATCATTATTTTACGAAATTCTTTATATATATATAAAATGATATTTTGCAAAGGCAATGCGTGTGAAGCGTGGGGTAATAGAGGATATTATGTTTTAGTATCGTAAATTTTAATAACTGTACAAAAAATATATAGAATTTATGCGTATGATGCGTCTTTCAAAGATATTGCTTAGATTGTTTACGCAAAATAGCTTATTTTATTTTGAATGCATACGTGTTATAAGCAATGTTTAATACATGAAAACGGGAATAAATCATAGAATCATAGAATCCCTCATCACAGAATTGTAAATGACAGCAGCTCTTCGAATAATTGGTTTGCGTGAAGAGCGTACTTACGCATCTACCGATTACCGTTGAGAGATTAGAGGCAGTCAAAGGCAGAGAAAGGCTTTTCTAAATTCTAAACTATTCGTTTATCAAGCATTAACCTACCATTTCATATTCCGTTCCTTCATTTTTACAGTTAACAATAAGTTATAATATTAATGCTATAAATCGCTTTTCAGAATTTAATCCTAAGATGTGGTCGATTGATAGATGTGGTAAAACGAGTGATTTTCATCATTAAATAATCTAAGAAATTACATTTAAAAATCATTAGCTAATTACTAAATTTATTCACATTAGTTTATTATATTTTTTAATATCTTATATTAAATCGCTAATAATACATTTTTCATTAAACTTTTTCTACATGCAATTAAAAGCGTAAATCAAATATGTGTAGAATACAATTATCGATTTCTTGAATTTATCAACTTCTGAATACAGTGTTAATCGTTGCTTTTATTATTCTTTGAAGTACGAAGAGATTCTCTCTTTTTATTTCTTTAAAAAAAATTGTACGATATAGTATAAGGTTGTTTATATAATAAAGTTACTTGCTAAATTATAAACTGAACTTTTTAGAGAAAATATTTTAGCATTTCTTATCGGTTTATCTTCTTACGTTTTATTACTCTTCTGTAATTATTCCTCTAATTTACGATACTTGATATCGGGTATTAAACGAGTTCAATGTAAAGCTTTATCTAATGATCAATTCTTATTAGGTTAACGCTCATTTTATCCTTAGCTTTACTTAGCATTACAGAATATAAGATTATATATTCATTTAATGTTCTTGATATAATATAACAAATTATTAAGCCGAATACATTGTAAGAACGCAAAATTAGGAAAAGTTGTGTGTGACATTGAGTTAATGAGAGGGGAAAATTACGGGGCAGAATTAAACTCATTTATCATTCTCACATTGGACGCTTATCGATTCCAATTGGTTCGAAGTCGATCGAACCGAGTTCGCGCAAACGTAGCAATAAAAAGAGTCGAGAAATGCCGCTCACGGTTCTCGGATATGATAAACTTCTAATTTATGCAAGTCGCATTAATTGCAAAAGATATCACGAATTATGGCCGCGGGGCTACCAATTTTAATCCATTAAAACTACTGTTGAATAATGACTTTTGTTGCATAAATTATGTGCAACATATTTTGAATATTATCTTAATTAACAAATTAAAAGGTGAGGAAATTTTTTGTGAGATTTATCTTTAAAGAAGTTATTCGCGCGTGTTACGTTTTAACAAAATAAAAAGTACAAATTTTTGCTCGAATTTGCGAAAATTGTGTTATCTTTTCGGATGCGTAAAATGATATTTGATATAGGATGAGATTTGTATGGAAATTGGAATGATAGAAACCGGATAAGTTTTGACTGACATACGTAATCGGCATTATAAATATGGTTGTAAAATTCACTACAAATTTTTTGCAGGTCAGTTTACAAGTTTTGGAAAAAACTTCTATCTAGAGTATTTTTATGTTCAATGTTTTTGATTGATATTGCACACATACGGAATTGATATATTTTTCTAAAGGTACTGAAAGTTTTATTGTGGTATAGAACAATATTGAATTTTTGTGAGAAATAACATTGACAAGAGAGAATAATATGTATCAAATACATAGTTTTACTGCATATAATATATAAATATATTTAACTCTCCGTCTATTATTTTCTTTTTTATTCTAGCATTTTTTCTTTTTTTCCCTAGTTTATTTTTTTATAATATACTGTTAAATATTACAATGACTTAATAAAGAGAATTCTTTTTATCTATTTAATATTTTATATTGCAATATAACTCATAAATCCTTATTTATGTATATGAAGCTTATGTGTATGATAGTTATATACAATGGTTGGAATTCTTCGTCTAAGAAGCTGCTTTCGTATAATTGCTGAAAACTTTCTAAATTTTGACGCAAAACTTTGCGGATGCAAAAAAGCACTTCTAGTTTTATGAAGTTATGAAATATTTTATGCCTCTTTATACATATATGTATATAAGACAAAATATTATAGCAATTTTTTTAGTTTCCAAAATGTTCAATTTAGAACATTCTTACATAGTATTGTATTTTGTGAAATCTTTAATTTCATGCTAAATTTTAATATTTGGACTTAATTTACTCGAAAAATTTTACATTGTTACAAGAAATTTGATAAATAAAAAAGTATAAAGAAAATTTATTATCACATAAAATATCACTTTTATATTTTAAATGTAATGCCGCGGAATATGTGTGATGAAAATTCTATTATACGCTGAAACTTTTATTAATAATCGAAAACAATAACGTACATTCGATCGTCGTAAATTTATTGGCAATAAAGCCTCACAGCACGAGTAATTACAAGTTACACGATTGTGCAGATATATTAAAGTGCTCCAGTTCAGTCTACTGAAAATATAGAGATAAGATTTTTCTTTCTAACAAAGTTTCAGAAAAAGAAAATTAGTTTATGAAGGTAATTTTACAAGCGAGTGTAACTATGTTTTCATAGGCATAAGATGTGAAAACAACGTATCAAATGTTATATTTAAATTTTAGATATTATATTACTCGATTTTATATATATATATATAATAATTTTATATCATCGCATATATTATATAAAGATGTTTTCATAATTTAATCTAGTAGCGCAAAGTAACTGATTTGTTATTTTATTTATTACTGTAATCCCTCTTCTCGCATTCTCAAATTTTTTTATTTAAATCTTTTTTTTTAAGATAGGCGGAAGTTTTATAAGAGATTTTTGTGAATGTAACGGTCGTATGTTATAAAATACGAAAGCTAGAAACACTGGTCTACATCAAAGGTTTGTGTTTTACGATGTGAAAAAAATTTCAATCTGAGAGTAACTATGCTGCAAAAAATATAAATTGTCGCGATATATAAATCCGGATTACGATAATCCGTAATTTAACCAGATAATTACTTGCGAGCACATGTGTTCGTAATAAACTACTTCTACACAAAATAACGTTATATTGCGTGATATAAATCTCTAATTTCAAAAATGTCCTCATGTTATTTTTATTTTTCCAATTTTATTTTTTTTTTTGTTATATACGAGGATTTATTAAAAAAAAACTTGAAAAAGTTTGCCAATATTTAATATATTGTAATATATTGCATGAGATTTATTGTTAGAAAGGAATTATTCTTTATAAATATATTATAAAAAATTGTCATTTGTTAATATAATAAACTGTTATGCATTTAATTAAAGAGAGGATATATTTATCAACATTTTGAAGACTTGAACTATGAAAAACTTTTTAAATATTTTTTCGGTAATTTTTGCTTTTATAATACTTTATTTTATAGTGAAGGGAATCTCTCTCTGTACACAAATTAAATAAACATTTCACGAATTTCATCCTGTATTGCCTCTACGTGCGGTCGACAGATTTGAAGCAATTCGAATTTGATGGTTCCACGAAGTTCTCCGCTAAAAACGCTGTATAGAAGTTTCTATGCATTTATTTACGTGCCTCTCGAATGTCGCGAGAATCCCGATTTATAAGCGAGAAATGTAGTGCTACCGGGCTTACGGTAGTATCCGACGGATTTATCGAGGACATAAAGTTTCGAGTCAACCTGAATGGATTGATTGGTCTAAATGTTAGGACCATCTAAAATAAAATCGCTGACGATAGCATTGTGCAGTTTTAAATCTTAGGTCGTCCGTGAGCATCGTTGATGAAACACACTTTTTCCTAGAAATTGTCACTGTCGTCCACCGAATGTGGTTATAGCGTGTTTTAAAATGTATAATAAATATTTTTCATGAAAAATTTTATACTGCAAGACGATTTTTTAGAAATGGTTGTCTCATGTTTCTTTGCATAGACGAATGAAAAGAGTATGCACTTTATGTTGAATTATAATGCGAAATCCGTGTCGTAGATTATGAGAGTAATTCTCAAGTTCTTTTTAAAGTTGCAAGCGCGATTGTGGAAGATACGATATTTTTCTTTCGATAAAAAGCGTAGAAAGAATGAAAAAAAATGTCGAATAGGATTAATTGCTTTTTATACGAGGCAAGATTCAAGTGTTGTGTTTAGTATCGCTATAGACGACACAGCACATGTATAAACCGTCTTTGTAATTATTGAGTATGCATTAGCTATGCAAACGAGAATAAAGTGACAAGTTTGCGAGCTTTTAGACGACGAAGATATTTACGGAATAGGCTTCCTCGTATACATTTGCTTATCAAAGACGAATTTATGCAGTTTCAACTGTATAATTCACTCGTACGTTGATAAATAAAGAACGCTTGTTTTTAATGACTTGAATAATGTAATTAATTCACGACGCGATATTCTGATTACATTTTATCACTTATAGCGGCAATTATTACCAAGAATGCTAAACGAAAATCGAAAGCCGATAGCTTACAGATGGTGAAAAATATTTGAACAGTTTCCCTTTAATAGCACGGAGATCACGGTTTGCTGAATTCTCGCTCAGAAGCTTTGCTCGATTCGCTCTTTCTGCACATATAATTTCGCTAGCTCGATTCCTGCATCCTAAACTCTTCCGCCGGTGCATCGTCGACAGATGCGATGCAAACTAGGCTATCTTTTGCCGCATAATTACCCTCGAAACGTTACGTTCAAAGAGCCAGATTTTCTTCCCGCCTATCGCCGGCGGATTCTCTTTAGGATGATTAACTTCTCTTTAATGTGCGCTTGCAATTCGAATCGAGTCGACGTATGGCTAATTATCCGTTATATAAAGCACAAGAACTACCTACGCATATTCGATGTTGCATATACAACATCGTAGCAACTTTTCCATTTTAATATGACAAAGAAATGCCTTTGTCCAGGACTCTATGTTGTGCTATACATACATATGTCAGACACAGTTGTAAGGTTTTGCAACCCTTCGGGGTATTCTTTTGCGCGAGATCCTGCGTTATCTACGGGCTCTTTTATACCGTCGTATCACGACGGGAATGTTAAGCGAAAAGTTTATATATATGTGGAAACGTTATTGCAACGAATAAAAACGTTTTTCATGAAATATTATATAATTGTATCATGCGCATACGTTAAGAATACGTAATATAGGAAACAATTGTTTTGCAATTCGATTAATTTATTTTATTCTCATTGTTTAGCATTTTTGCGTCAACATATATTAAATGTTTTATTATTTAATTAACAGAGTGATTAATCGAAAATTTTTGTGAGCAGCAGAGGAGATATTTTCAATCGTCTCTCGCTAGGATATAGTGGAATAACAGAACAATTCTGGCGTAATTGTTTGGAAACCGTGATTCATCGTCTTCGTATTACGTATCGAAACAAACAGTTACATTGTTGCAATGTAACAAAACAAACGATTGTGTACTATTCGGGATTGTGTACTATTCTGGTTGTTTCGCGAGACCTGACGAATTAAATTCGACTATGATAGCGTCCATGGCGCAGAGGAACCGGTCGCACATCGAGCACAAGATGTCGTGGAACGATAAATCGATGGAACGTCTGCATGGTGCACAGTTGGAGTGACAATGAGCGAAGCTTGTATCACGGGAATGTAAATTTTTATGACGAGCTACGAGGATAAAATCTACGTGAAGTAGAAGTCGACGATATTGAGAAATTTTATATTCCATATACGCGCGAGAATAAATTAAATTAGAAGGGCATATACATATGCCAGATAGTAAATATTATCGTGTCGCAAATTATAAATTTTATTAAATTATTTAATATTCATAGTAACATTCGATGTTTGTTACTGAAAATTCCTTCAAGTTGTAATATTTTTTAGAAAACAATCCCGAAATCACATTTGGATGTATATGGAATTCTTTGTTTGGATTTTGTTGAAAAGATGCATAGGTAAAATCTGCAAAAGCCGCGAGGATAAAATCCATTTGACCTCTCAATAAGTTCATAAATCTGTAATCTCGGGTTTTCAGCGCTAGCTTTCTTGAAGCTACCATACATTGACTCACGCATGCATTTTTATCGATCAGTTCGTGTAGAAAAATACGTGGCCTTTGTACAAGATTAATAAGCGGTGCGTGAGAGTAGGTTATGCATATAGCGAAATATAGTGTGCAAGATCGTTTATCGATGTTTGTTCCAACTACGATGCACCTATCAAACGGAAAGCATAAATTGAATATTATCTAAGAATACTTTGGTATGTTTGAATAATTTATCAAAGATTCAGACGTAAAAAGAAGTATTCAAAATGGGAAGAAGAGAACGCGTTTATACTTATAGTTATAGCGCTTTTCTTATCGTGTTGATTGCTATGTATTCGAGGTATGTTTTCTCGGTGTATTTTCAAGAGACAGCGTTTCTATACATATATGTAAGATATATGCGTTTTATATATGAATATATAAAACGCATATATATCAAATATGAAAAGAAAAGAGTCATGGTCTTGTAGAATCGATACCATCATTCGTTACTCAAAGTTACGACGCAATATTGAAAATTCGTTGAAAGAATCGCTGAAGCGCAAAGTACTTTTTATTAGAATTGAAGAGCTTTTTCTCTTACCCTTTCTTTTTACAGGTCAAGAATTGTTATATACCAATACATTTTTTGCTTATCGATGTACTCGAAAAATTTATCTTTTTTCTTTCCTTTGAAAGTTCATCGCTACAACTGTTCATTACGTCGCTAGCAATGTAGTTGTCTGTTTGCAATCGTCAGCGTTTCCGATACAAATCGAGAAGGAACTCTAATTTGCTCCGAGCTGTTCGTTAGTAAGTTTGGCGTGAATTCCCTACAGAATGTGAATTGATACATAGTCAAATTTAATAAAAAATTTAGATTTCCATCTAAAATTTTTTCTAAACTTTTATATTGTTCATTAAACTTTTATATTGTTTAACATATAAATTTATATGCATAATGTATATTGATGTACATGTAATGATTGTTGATATAAATGATTCGTACAGTATAGGTGGAAAACCATCCATATTCAGTACAATAGGCAATATCCTGATATTTGGTAGATTTTGCGATAACCTTTTTAGTCCCGATGTGAAAACAAAAATTTCTATTATATCTCGAGATAATCTCCATGATTTTTTCATTACGCATGAATTGGATCGATATTTATAACACAGAGTGACGATGCATGCTCACTAAACTTTATCAGTGGCTCATATGTGGCAAAAAATAAAAGGTCTATTGACTCATTTTTTTTATACAATAGAATTAATTTTTTACATGTAATGAATTTAATATAAAATCATACATCAGAAGAAAAATGTTTCAAATAAATTACTCAGAGAGAAAACTGTACTTTTATTTTATATATATAATTAATTATAGGTTATATATATATGATTAGAACATATTTATTAACAAATAAATTTTTTAAATTAATAAGATTTAATGCAAACGCAAATATGGAGATATGATCATATTAAAATGAATTATAAGAATTTATTATTATGTATTATAACTACATATCAAAGTTATTTAATATACTAGCCTTTCCAATAGAGAATATTAGAGATATGTTTGCATGAAACGAGATATTGATTGTGAGATGTTTACCAATGCAGCGAGTCGAAAGAATACAAATACACATAGATTTTCTATATTTCTTGATATAATCATTCTGATATTTTTATAATTTAAACAAACAAATATTATCTCTTAACGAGAAATTCAAAATAAATGAAATGTTTTTCTTTACCAATATAGTCATCGTCAATAAACAGGATCACTAATAATGATAAACTGCATATATATATGTCTAGTAAAAAATTAAAATTTCCTTTATCTTTGTTTAAATTTTAATACTATCAATCTCGAGCCTATCAGTTACTTTTTTTTTTATTTTAAAACATCAAAGAATTTTTATCAATTCTCTCGTGAAATGTATATTTTTTCAAATAAATCTCTTTTGAATCTTTAGAAAATTATCGAAAGAAATGTATCTATCTTTAGAAAATGTATATGGCATGTTTTCGTATGCACTACGTGATCTCTACAACGCCATCCTCTTTATGCCATGTCATTCCACTCGGCTGATTTTTGCCAGTAGCGTCGAGATGGGACATCTATCTTTCTTTTCTTTTTTTCTGGGATAGCTGAGGTCCATCAGCCTGGAAGTGCGAGGTGAATACATTGCTATTCCATAAAAGACACTATGAAATGCCAATATTTTACCTCACATTTTCCAGAAGCCACGCAACGACTCACCTGTACAGTATGCACGTATGGCCGATGTAAAAGCTATCTATCACGGGATTTATTTGTATCCTTAGGAGACTATAGCTCTCTCTGAAAAGGTAGGATATACCTCACCTAAAATAGCACGAATATGATTACTATATTATATAATAACATTGTTGGCGTAAAAAATAAGTTTTTTCAATATGTATTTGTGTAAATGATTTTAATCCTTGAATTATATCCTATTTGATCAAAGTTATTATATCTTTCGCGCAACATAATGTCATTATTTAATTAATTAATTATTATTATTATTATTTGATTATTAAGTTATGTATATTATTTACTTATTAATTTATATTTTACTTGACTTAACTTTATACATATTTTTCTTTAATTAGATTGTAGAATGGATTAATTTAAGCTTTGTGTGTGTGTGCATGCGCTTTGCACGCGTTTTGCATTCTAAGATATTTTGCAATTTACGTAACAGTACGCACACACATGCATGCATACATATGTATGCATAGACACGTGCGTACATATAATATTTATATCAGACATGGACATAATAGAGTAATAGAATACATATGTCACTTATATATATTTTATAAGATAAACGGATTGAACTTTTTTCTAAAGTTCTAGACCTAAAGACAGAAAAAAATGCGAAGGTTTCCATTTCCCAGGAGAAGAAGTTGCTATCTCACGGCGATCTTAGAGAGAGTAAGTGAACAAGCTAGAGATAAAAAAAAGAAAAAGATATATGACCATGTTTAATATATTCCACATGTGCAGAACTTTTATTGTAAAATTCTTTATCGTATCTTTTAATAATTATTCAATTGTCTTAATAATTGTCGCTTTATGTGTGACGCTTTTTATGTCATTTCTTAACGGATAATTTGTATACGTATAATAAGCAGATTGAAAGATCGTTAATTCTGATTTAGTTGCAAAAAAAGTTGTGTAATAAATAATATTTTGGATATTTTTTCATATATTATGTGGATTATGTTCTTAAAAATATATTATAACTTGCTTACTAATTAATCATACTTTATTTACAATATTATTCAATATTATTTAAGCCAAGTGTGTGTGTGTTAGTGAGGAAAAAAAGCAGGGAAAGAAATTGACTTTATAGACAAATAAAATTGCAGTTATATTCAAACTTACAAATAATCTCGATCCGCGAAAAATAGAGAATTCTTCTATAATTAATTTATAAGACGGATTAAGTCATTTAATGTATATTCAAATATTAATGGAAGTTTTGCGGAAGTTTTTTACAGCATGGAGGAGGGATGAGAACGATAGAACGATGTCGATAAGAAAAATTAAAATTGTCGAAAAAACTTTGACGGTTACCGGTTCGTTTAGTCGTTTCTATTGATATGACACAAATAAAAAAGTTTAATAGCTATGGTCGGAGCAGATGGGATCTAAAGGGAAATGGCATAGTATCGTATATCAGTGTCAAGAGTTATCTGAAAAAAATTCGACTATTTAAATCGATTCACATTCAAAGCTATATCGTTTTTTTCCGAGAAAGAAATAGCCTTCTGTTTGATCGCAGGAAAAAATCTGATCGAAGTTTAAATATTTTTTTTCCATTCTGTATATTGCAAATGTGAAGTGTCTATTCGCCAAAAAAGAATCTACTTTTAATTTTAAAAATTGCAGGAAGAAAAAAAAGCCCTTTTTTTCTTTATGCATATTAGTCGAAAAATTGGTTATTTAAAAATTGTAGGTATATCACGAAATGTATAATATCACAAAAAAATTATATAATATAACATCACGAAGATTCATTTATGTATGAAAAATATTAATCTTACATAGAGATATTTTTCTGCGTCCAAAAGATATTTTAAGAGACAAATTGTTTTTTATATTCTTCTTTCTATTTTTCTTTAAGGGGGCATACTTGTTTAAACCTTCGAAAAATTCATCAGTACATTCATCAATCAGTACATTTTCTAGATTTTTTTGCAGCGCAACGAATTGATAAAAACTTTTTTCTCTTTTAAAATATTAATACAATATTATTAAATACTTAAATAAGAATTTCCAGCTTAAAAATAATTTTTTTTAAAAGTTATGCAAATATTTGCAGATTACGTTTTCATGCATGGTGTGCATGAAAACTTGGGCTATGTTCGACGGATTGACTTCAAATTTTGCATGCGAGTTCCTAATAAGATTCCGCTAACTGCTAACGAAGCCTTTTTTAAATCCGATTCCCTATTTTTTTGTTATAAACAAAGAAAGATGGACTCTTTAAAAAAAAAAAAACGGTACTTTTTCCAACACACCGCCATTTTTTTATTTTTTAAAATTTTGAAGAAACACTTGGATAGCAGATAGCTATTAATATGTTTAATAAAAAAAAGCTTATATTTTTGATTTTGGATATGATCTATGAATGTTCTCATGCACACCATACAGCCACCTAAAATATGAAGGAACTATGCAAATATCCCCATAACTTAAAAAAAAAAATTTTTTTTTAACTGAGAATTTTTATTTAAGTAGTTAATAATATTGTATTAATATTGTAAAAAAATTAAAAATTTTTATCATGTCGTTCTGCAAAAAAATCTAGAAAATGTTCTCATTTTTCGATGTTTCAAACGGGTATGCCATTTTAATTTGTTTGTTTGATTTCTAATGTAATGGGTAAACTGATTAACCTAGAGGTTAATTACAGAGATACATTAGAATGTATCCTCTAATGAGACAAAAAATTTTTTTAAAAACGGAAAGAATCTCATTTCTTTTTTCCAACATTTCGCGTTCATCCGCCTGCCGCAAATCCCGCGAATGTGAAACTATAAAGTGAATCCTTGTTTACGATGTCGAATGTACAATAGAACGCTCCGGATATCGCCGCGAGCGTATATTCACGCCTTAGAGGAAGTTGCGCAGACTAGGTGGGTCTTTGTCAAAGTATCGCCGCGGGAGATAGATGTAAATTAAATGAGAGTCACTTTCCGATTGAAAATATTATTTGATCAACGTAGTTAATTATTTCCAAGATGCATATATTGCTCATAAGAAATTTATTAGATAATATGTATATGATGCGGGTATAAAATATAAATCCAAGTTACAAGTCTGATGATTACTACGATATTCAGTAGCAAGTTTTGAAGTTGTCGAATTTCGAGATAGTTTATGTAGGAAATTTGTTTTTATATATTAATTTGAACACGCTCTCAGTTCTTTCTTATAGTACATTATTTTTTTCTTGCTGAAAGGAAATACTAATTATTCTGCCGTCTTTAATAATATTATATTTTGTTAAGAGATTTTAATTTAGTTAATCAATACAACTTAACCATAATATAATGTATGGTAAAATACGAAACTTCAAAAATAATATAACGAATATGAAAATACGTTATTTTGTCATGGTATATTATGATTATATAAAAATATAATAATATAACAATCTTTTATAAATTTTAACAAATATAGTGTCACAATTTTTTGTTTAAAAGGAACTACAGCTGCTTTTCTAAGAACGAAATATGTCACAGGAAATTCAATTTCTCACTTCGCTTCTGGCATCATTATAACAGCAAGTGTAGATCTAAATTCACTCATACGTTGCTTAATTAATGAATTATTATCTGCACTCTCTCTCGACGAATGTCGTCTACAGATGCAGTGATGCATAGCAAGTGACAATTTAATATCTTTAGCGTAAGATCTTGACACACACGAGAGAGAATCCCGTGACCGCATTTCACGAAAATGATCGATGACGTTGCATCGTTACCGTATAAAGCGATTGTATTTCGCTCTTCGTATATAGGCTTTAAGGCACCTGTCGCAGTTTCGTTAATGCATAACACAGCTCTTTGTATATGCACCGATGTCTATACCACATAGTTAGTGTTGATACACGGATACAACATCCTTTGTCTCTTGACGGAGTAACATCGCTTTCGAACGAGCCGAGGAACATTGAAATTTATCGAAGAAATATGGTACACTCAAAAAAGTGGCCTATATCAGCAAGACATTTTTTTGAGTGTATGCGCGATTTATTTATAGACATAAATCTTTGGATCATCTGTTAAATGGCCGAGATTTGTTGACTGGATAGGCATTAATTTCGTCAGGTTTTAGCAGACTATTTGCTTTTTGTTTCTGTATCAACTGTGGACGATCAGAGACGTGCTCGCGCTCGTTAGATAGGTAGATAGATTTATCGGTGATTTGAACTGATTTGAGCGACGAGAGGGCTTGGAACTATGCGCTAGTTTGAATTATTGCACGACTAATAGCTTAGTATTGTCGATACAGTGGCATGGTTTTAATCTAAGGGTAATTATAATGGGACCGAAGTATGTAATAACCGTCAATTAAATGATCATATATAGTATCAAAGAACGGTTGCATATTTTCATGAAAAAGGATTCAGATATGAATCTCACACACACATAGACACCCACATACACAATAAAGCTGAAGATTCATGTAACGTTATTGTACGATTTTTTCACTTAACGTGTAATTCGAAACTTTATGCAGCGTCGATTCTTTTGTATATTACTTGTATAAATCGAAAATTTATGTAACACTAATTCGAACGATTCATTTATAATACATATCACTCGGATAATTAATTTATATCAAAATCTTAGTATTTGAAAGCTGAGGGCGAAATAATAGAACTCATTTTTCATTTCTTTATTAAGAATTTATACAAATTAAAATTCCATATATGACGTAAGGATTTTTTTGACCATGATTATTAAAATTATTGGAATTTTTATATAGAAAAAACGTAAAAGAGAACATATACAAACCTTCCTGGAAGATATGATACAAACTTTGAAAGAATTCTACAGAAAAAAATGCATATTTCCAAATTTAATTTGTTTTTCTACTTATCTTTTTTTAAATTAATAAGATATCATTTATTACAAAGTAAAATATGTAATTTGGAAAAAGCTTTTATGTAACATATATTTCTAATTTTCGAGCAGTTTTGTCACATTTTGTTATTTCGTGCATAACAATACTCATTTTCTCACATTTCAGAATATATATATTCTGAAGTAAGTATTGTTACGCACGTAACAACAAAGTATGACAAAACTGCTATATATACATATATATGAAGATTATTTACTATAATACGAACGGTAAAATAGGAGAAAAAAAATATTCTCAATGATTTACTGTGAGATTGCCTTTTCTTTATTTTTTGCTTTTTGTTCTCTCACATTTGCAGAAATGTGAGGGGCTGGCAGGTATTCGGGGCGAATTATTATCACAAATTCCCTTAATATCTTGTCTTGACCTTCGTTAATTTAGATGTCTACACGTCTAGCTAGATTGCCGTGGAAAATTTCTAAAAGTTTAGTCGCAAACACGACTGCAATAATCCAAATGATATAATCTTATCAAAGAAGTGGGTCAGATTTTAGTTAATAAGAGCCATTTCAAAGCATAATAAAAATGTAAAAATATTTAGTCATTAAGTACGTCTCAATTTTCAGATGTCTTTTTTTAAGTTGCAAGACTTGAGATGAATAAAAAGATGTTAAAATAAATAAATAAAATAAAAAATTATTTATTTGAGCCATTTCAAAAAATGTAAAAATATTTAGTCATTAAGTACGTCTCAATTTTCAGATGTCTTTTTTTAAGTTGCAAGACTTGAGATGAATAAGATGAATAAAAAATAAATAAATAAAATAAAAAATTATTTATTAAATAAATAAATAAATAAATAAATAAATAAATATATATATATATATATATATATATATATATATATATATATACAATAATAGCAGACGATAATAAGACTGCTTTCTTTTGCATGTGCATCTGTCTTTATTTTTATTTTGTTTACTTAATTCGCTATCTCTTCTTCTCTCTTTCTTTTTCTCTTTCTCTTTTTTTTTTTCAAGAGAGAATCTGACAAATGTGAGCGTTTTTATATGCGCGTTGCACGTTATAATCGGACGGTAAAGACAAGTCATGAATCTTATCGCGTATTACCGTTAAACCAGGTATAATCAATTTAATTGTCTGTATAATGGGAAATGTCCTAT
>NW_021850941.1:1822385-1829778 GCF_003651465.1 Formica exsecta
TATATTGTATATATATACAATATATAATGTGTGTATATATACGTTTGTATGCGTGTGTAATATAAGATTTTACAAACATTATTATACGATCGATAATAAGCATTATATGGTATGAACATTATTTGCAGAGTGTATTGTTCTAATATACATATCGTCGAAGTTTTAGCGATCTTGGCAAAACGCTACGAATTTTCTATGGAGCTTATATAAGATAATTTTTTAGGTCTTGAATAATTAATCCTACATCTACCATTGGCCCTTGTCCGCCGTTTACGTGAAAACATGTTTATTTGATTAACTATGAAACTGAAACATGCAACTTTGTAACATATTATTTTGTATATTGTATTAAGAATTTTTACAATATAAAATTACAAGATAAAATTGCAAGATTTTAATGTTCAATAGATAGCTATGATATCTTCTTTATAAATATATCTTTTTTTAGTTGTTTTTGTATATTTTTTTTGTATTATGTATTATTTGATACTAATATATGCTGTATTTTAATATAGTGCAAGTATGCCAATTTACATTATTGATATTTGATGCGTTTTAGTGCAAAAAGTTATAGAATTTTGTATATACAAAAGTTCTTTCTCCTTTAATGTGCAGGACGCGCAATAGTGAGTTTATTATATACGATGACAACAACGCCTGTTGCGCGACTTATAGTCTCGCTTTAAGACGAGAGGCGCCGTTTCGCTTATGAAAGTTGTTAGACTGTCGCGACGACATACCGCGAGGTAGGTATGTGAAATGGAAATAGAGATTTTTCCTGCGGCAAAAAAAGAATGGTACAGAAGAGACTTTTAACTTAGATATATTTACTTTCTCAACATTTGCATACAGAAGAATAATTTCTAAACGTAAAGATAAGACGTCTTTTAAAAAATTCTTAGGATTTATATTGTTGGGCTGAACTCGAGAATTACCTATTTTTATAGTGATTGAAAATGTAAGAAGAGATCAATTATGAAAATCTAGATGATTCCCTTCAATGGATAATTTTATCGATCGACGTTTTTGAAAAAACACGGGACATTACTTCAACATAATGCTGTGATCACAAAAGCAGAGTCTTTTGTTCGGCGAAATCTGCATATAAAGACTGTGTCGTAAAAGCCGACGATTTAGTTAAAGAACGCGGCATACAATCGGAAGATCACTATTAGAGAATACGAGAGGAAATGCTCCAAAATGGAAATTGGATAAATGTCGTTACGCAGTATAAAAGACTTTGCTCAGTAAAAATTACCCTATGAGATAAGATTTCTTTTTTTTAAGTGTCCCCTCTTTGTTTCGATCACGATTCACGATATTTCTCTCTCTGTAATGCCTAATATGCGTTTAATATATATTTAATCTTTATCTTATATTGGCATTAGTTTTGATTAATGCAAGATCGAATTGTGTTCATCCATCATATGTTTTATATTCAGATGGGGAGAGCAACACGCAGTGGACTATGACGCATCAATGTCATCCATTAAACTGCTTGTTCCAAGCTTACATTTATGGATCTGATGTATTTGATGCTAATATGATGCATCGGATGCATCAAACGTCGTATTTACACGAAACGTGAATTGTCAATCTATATATCTACAATCTCGTGGGAATAATAGAATATTAGTTTATACGAGTTTTATGTATGTTGTTTCTCATCTATTATTTTTCAAGTATATCCACCACAAATAATATGGGACGTAAGCGAGAAGTGTTATCACCAAAAATCTTTCGCGCGTGAACGTATGGCTGCAAATAAAATCGGCATCATCTATATATAGATTCAATCGATACTTCTCTTCTTTCACAAATGTTAGATATATCGTTGCTTCGTATATTTGAATATTTCGTGAGTACTTCCTCTCTAGAAAGGGTAGTTTTTGGAGAATTTACTTTAATGATGATAGTTGTGAAAATATTTTCTTTTGCGTGAAACAACATTATTCGATATAAAATGTTAACAGTGCATTAAAAAGTGCGTACAAACCAAATAAACAATTGGCTAATAAAATCGACGGTAATCAATATTGCACGCTGAAAATTCGAAATTATGTACAACGGTATTATTCGATGGACGTGTCACGTTTTTCTTCAATATTCAATATTTATTCTGATAGATCTGTACAATAATTAAAGCTTCCGGATAAAAATCTGTTCTGGATATTGTGAATACAGTTTGGAATATTGCAGGCTTGGATTTTAATTAATTAACGTCACCACAAAGAGAGAGAGATTGGGTAAAATATTTCTTTATAGAAATCTCTTATTTTTAGTGTATATGTTTTTCTGTATTATATTAACAAATAGTAAATTGAATTTTTAAATCTCGGTTTTTTTTTATAAATTGTTTTTCAAATATTATTTATTTTTTACAATCCAATTTACTGACAGCTTTGTGTGTGACCGAGTTTTTAAATTTCCGCAGTTTTCGAATGTTTCTCTTTTGATGCCATTGTATCATGGTCCATCGAAAAGCGAGAAGATTGTCTGCTAGATTCAAAAGAAAGGAGATCTATTTCTTTGCCATTGAACATTTCATTCGCCTTATTAAGCACAAGTAGAAGCATTTTGCGATCATTCTGTGATAGTTTTTTGCAGTTCAAAGAACAAAGGCAATATGTTAGACGTTAGATGGTTGCATCGTGTTTCAATGATGCTGTGAAACATGAAACGAATAGATCATGTGATCGTGAGAAAGTAATTGAAAAATGCGACGGTCATGTTCGCAGGATTTGCATTATCGGATTTTAATGTAAGAGTCCTTGCACGCACATATAGGAAAATATAAATGGAATAAGTGGAAAATGTGTAATTGTACATTTATTATAATAATATAATTAAAAGAATTTCTGTTATTTTTGAAGACAGACATTGGGAATTTTAAAATAAAGATTTGTAATCACCGTTTTTAATATATATTTATTATTATATATTTCAGCTTTAGAGAAACAATAGATGTCATACTCTGTCATATTGTTGAAAAAGATTTGTGGTTTCATATAAATTCTATTCTTTGAGAGAGAAAAGATTTTGTCAAATCCATGTCTTTGGTTGATTGAAAATAATTATTCCATCATGGGTTACATAATTGCAGATGAGGGTTACACAATCGTAGAGGTATTGTCCCAAAAATCCCTTTAATTTACTTTTGCGAGCGTTTCCGTCAGACAGAAGAATTATATAACGTTGTGCTGAGAAAACCGGAATTCCATTAGCATATCGAAACTCATTAATTCCGTGCTATTGAATAAGTTACGAAGTAGAATTTTACATAGCTTTTTATAAGGAACTTAAACCTAATGGCTGTACACACCACTGGGAGTCGTAATTTTTCTCTAGACATTTACTCGCTTTATTCATGTACTATCATACACTCGCAATATGAGAGAGCAATGTTTTCCAAATTTCGATTTAATCTGTTATTCCGTATAATACGTAATGTCCGTATTATTTATGATATATTTGGCTAAAATAATATTATAAATATTTTATAATCAATTGTTTGGAATTTAAATTAATAAGCAAGTAGCAAATAGCGAGAACAAAAATAATCATTAAAAGATACTTATTTTTTTTTTAAATATCGCTGAAATAAGTTGAATTTAATTGACCAGATCAAATATTTTGATAATATTTGTGAAATTTGCCATTTAGCTATTCTCATAGCATAAACTTGTTTGTCCGCTTTATTATATTATTTCATTTTCTTAATTTTTATTATATAGATACTGTTTAACAATACGCAAAACTTTAATATATGAAGATATTACAAAATAGTACAAAATATACTCTATTTTTTGTACTATTATAATTAATTATATTTTAAAAATTCAAGTTGTGCATTTTTTTTTATCCACAAAATGTTTTACTGACATAATTTATATTATGCATAAATTTATGAAACTGTAAAACAAAATTTCGAATGATGCTTTCGCGCTAATATGATTCCGAATCTTAACGATACATTGGATGATATAAGATAGATTCATTGGATGATAAGAGAGAGAGCTAATAACACAACCTCGGATAACACAAGCGCGTACTTATTTCTTATAGAAGATAGTTCTAGTGAGATTAATATCGATGGTAGCTTGATAAAAAATCGCAGAATATGATATAAGCTATAAGCTTTCTGCTGATCCGTGGCGAAAATGAAGCACGATCTTGGAATTTAGTGTCCGATGCTAAGCATTAATCTCGTACTCCGAGAATCTTCGCGATATATTTAGCTATCTTTTGTTTCAAGCGCGTACTTATTTCTTATAGAAGATAGTTCTAGTGAGATTATTATCGATGGTAGCTTGATAAAAAATCGCAGAATATGATATAAGCTTTCTGCTGATCCGTGGCAAAAATGAAGCACGATCTTGGAATTTAGTGTCCGATGCTAAGCATTAATCTCGTACTCCGAGAATCTTACTTTAATTACATTTGCGATTTTAATTATATTTACAATTGTTTCTCGTGAGCAATAGAACTAGGATAAATTCCAAATTGGATTTTATTTTACTTCAAATTATTGAAAAATATATTGATTTGATTACAAACCAATAAGAGGGACGTGTCACGTTTTTCTTCAATATTCAATATTTATTCTGATAGATCTGTACAATAATTAAAGCTTCCGGATAAAAATCTGTTCTGGATATTGTGAATACAGTTTGGAATATTGCAGGCTTGGATTTTAATTAATTAACGTCACCACAAAGAGAGAGAGATTGGGTAAAATATTTCTTTATAGAAATCTCTTATTTTTAGTGTATATGTTTTTCTGTATTATATTAACAAATAGTAAATTGAATTTTTAAATCTCGGTTTTTTTTTATAAATTGTTTTTCAAATATTATTTATTTTTTACAATCCAATTTACTGACAGCTTTGTGTGTGACCGAGTTTTTAAATTTCCGCAGTTTTCGAATGTTTCTCT
Organism: Formica exsecta; assembly: GCF_003651465.1. Classification (NCBI taxonomy): domain Eukaryota; kingdom Metazoa; phylum Arthropoda; class Insecta; order Hymenoptera; family Formicidae; genus Formica; species Formica exsecta. The sequence goes on from NW_021850941.1 coordinate 1,827,322, forward strand.
TTTGATGCCATTGTATCATGGTCCATCGAAAAGCGAGAAGATTGTCTGCTAGTTTCAAAAGAAAGGAGATCTATTTCTTTGCCATTGAACATTTCATTCGCCTTATTAAGCACAAGTAGAAGCATTTTGCGATCATTCTGTGATAGTTTTTTGCAGTTCAAAGAACAAAGGCAATATGTTAGACGTTAGATGGTTGCATCGTGTTTCAATGATGCTGTGAAACATGAAACGAATAGATCATGTGATCGTGAGAAAGTAATTGAAAAATGCGACGGTCATGTTCGCAGGATTTGCATTATCGGATTTTAATGTAAGAGTTCTTGCACGCACATATAGGAAAATATAAATGGAATAAGTGGAAAATGTGTAATTGTACATTTATTATAATAATATAATTAAAAGAATTTCTGTTATTTTTGAAGACAGACATTGGGAATTTTAAAATAAAGATTTGTAATCACCGTTTTTAATATATATTTATTATTATATATTTCAGCTTTAGAGAAACAATAGATGTCATACTCTGTCATATTGTTGAAAAAGATTTGTGGTTTCATATAAATTCTATTCTTTGAGAGAGAAAAGATTTTGTCAAATCCATGTCTTTGGTTGATTGAAAATAATTATTCCATCATGGGTTACATAATTGCAGATGAGGGTTACACAATCGTAGAGGTATTGTCCCAAAAATCCCTTTAATTTACTTTTGCGAGCGTTTCCGTCAGACAGAAGAATTATATAACGTTGTGCTGAGAAAACCGGAATTCCATTAGCATATCGAAACTCATTAATTCCGTGCTATTGAATAAGTTACGAAGTAGAATTTTACATAGCTTTTTATAAGGAACTTAAACCTAATGGCTGTACACACCACTGGGAGTCGTAATTTTTCTCTAGACATTTACTCGCTTTATTCATGTACTATCATACACTCGCAATATGAGAGAGCAATGTTTTCCAAATTTCGATTTAATCTGTTATTCCGTATAATACGTAATGTCCGTATTATTTATGATATATTTGGCTAAAATAATATTATAAATATTTTATAATCAATTGTTTGGAATTTAAATTAATAAGCAAGTAGCAAATAGCGAGAACAAAAATAATCATTAAAAGATACTTATTTTTTTTTTAAATATCGCTGAAATAAGTTGAATTTAATTGACCAGATCAAATATTTTGATAATATTTGTGAAATTTGCCATTTAGCTATTCTCATAGCATAAACTTGTTTGTCCGCTTTATTATATTATTTCATTTTCTTAATTTTTATTATATAGATACTGTTTAACAATACGCAAAACTTTAATATATGAAGATATTACAAAATAGTACAAAATATACTCTATTTTTTGTACTATTATAATTAATTATATTTTAAAAATTCAAGTTGTGCATTTTTTTTTATCCACAAAATGTTTTACTGACATAATTTATATTATGCATAAATTTATGAAACTGTAAAACAAAATTTCGAATGATGCTTTCGCGCTAATATGATTCCGAATCTTAACGATACATTGGATGATATAAGATAGATTCATTGGATGATAAGAGAGAGAGCTAATAACACAACCTCGGATAACACAAGCGCGTACTTATTTCTTATAGAAGATAGTTCTAGTGAGATTAATATCGATGGTAGCTTGATAAAAAATCGCAGAATATGATATAAGCTATAAGCTTTCTGCTGATCCGTGGCGAAAATGAAGCACGATCTTGGAATTTAGTGTCCGATGCTAAGCATTAATCTCGTACTCCGAGAATCTTCGCGATATATTTAGCTATCTTTTGTTTTTAACTACTCTCTTGGCTCGTGCTCAGAAAAGCGGATGATTATCCTTGAGATTGGTAAGATAAATCAGTAGTACTGCAGTATTTTTACAAAAATTAATTGATAGGGCAATTTTAAAGGATACGTGTCAGCAAAATTTTTTACATTTTGATCAAAAATAGTTTTTAGGAAAATATAACTTTGCATGTATTAATATTAAATTGTTTCAAAGCTGTATTTTTTTATCATTAATTATGTGTTTCGTTAAACATATTAACTGTTATTTTTGATTAATTGCTGTTGTTGATTAAATTAATTAATTAGAAGTATGCTTCTAAAAAGAAGATAATTAAAAATTTAATTTTGTTTAGTATGGGAATAATTAGTTTATTACGACTACGTTATATGTAGCGGAAACTTGTTTACCAACACCAGTTAGTAAATAATGTATTTTTATCATGGATTTCTTCTATCTTGCAATTAATTATGTAAAAAAGTATTTTCATAATGTCATAATTATCCGATAATTTCGTTTATTTAATATTGTTTTCACAAATGTAGTTATTTATTACAGCAAAAATAATGATTATATTATAATGTTACATTATAAACATTGATCTATATATTGTATTTTTCTTCTTTAAATATTTTTAATAAATATTTTTATAATAAAATTTTGT
>NW_021850941.1:1830296-1850458 GCF_003651465.1 Formica exsecta
ATCGGAAGATAAGACGAGCTCGCTTTAGCTACATAAAAACTTATTTGATTAAACTTAATGGTATCTCGTTTAAAAATTTTTCTCATAGGAAAAAAAATAGTTCTATTCAATAGATTGTAATTCTCTCAGGAATGTAATTTATCAGTTTATCTTTAAGCATTTGATACGTTAAATTTTCTTCATTGTTGATCGAATAAAATTTGGTAAAAAATTTTATTTGATATGAGAGTTATTTTGTTGAATTATCTTTCTTAAAAACTTGGTAGAGCAAACAGTATTATATTCAGCAAAATATAATAATAAATCTTTCTCAAGATCAAGTGCTTGATATCGTGAGAACTAAAGATGCTAATTTGTTTTCTTACTTATAAAAGAACGTAATTAAGAGAGAATAATTGTTTTTTCTTGAAAGTAACGTTTGTACGAATAATCGTAAGATTGAAATATGACTTTCATATTTTATTGTATGTAAATTATATGAAAAATGAAAGATCTTATAGAATATTTTTGGCAATATAAAACTACCACAGAAAGAGCATTTAACATTTCAACGCAGCCATCGGATATCAAAAGCAGAACGAATGCAGATTCGTGTGCAAATCCAATGTAAGATAAGCGGATGATTTACGTTTTCTATATCCAGAAAGAGCTTTAATCCGTCATCACGACAGAAAAAGCAAAAAATGTAAAGTTATGCTGTTATTAATCGCCATTTATCAATCCATTATAAATGTGGTTTTGTAGTCCGCTAGAAAATCACTGTAAGGTAATTTAAAGAAGATATTTGTGTTATATTTTTATTGAATTTGTTCTTTAGATAATTATATTATCGACACTATATAATACTGGGAGGGGAAAGGACATTTAAGATAATATAAATATTATTCAAATTAACTAATAAAGGCTCTTATGAACATATCATACGAAGGAAATAAAAGGCAATTAAGAACCAGCGCGGTAATTTGTGCGCATATGTTTTATTACAATCAAATTACATTGATATTTTGACTATGTGATAGATAAAATCACAAAAGCATATGTTTCGGTCCCTTTTTTTGGACCGAGAATTAGATTCTCGAAAACAGAATTAAATCGATACTTGCAAAATTCGAATTTTGCGACTTACAAAACTAACCAATTTTTTGTGAAAAATGAATTTTTTTTTTTTTTTTAAGACGCTGTCACTTTCTTATTTTTTAATATTTCTTTTTATTCTAGTTAACGCGTTAGCCACACTCATATAGATTAAGAATCTTTTTGTTTTTTTTTTTTTTTGTTTTAGATGACTATAACGGCTGGAATCAAAAAACATTGTTGTTTGCCACGAACAACAATGTTTTTTTTAGATACCCTGGTTGGACTACTATAACTCCGAAACAAACAAATATTTTTGATTGAAAAAAATTCAGGATATACTTGAAATGTTATTTAATAGACGTGCAAAATTTAGAATTAATGTTTTACACTTTTCTTTAAAAAAAATTCCCAAAAATCGCATTATTTTCAGAGTGTCAAACTAGGAAGACCCCTTAAAAGGGCAAGACTTTTTTGAGATTAAATTTTTAATTAATGGAATTTTTAATTGATGGTTGCACGAAGCTTTTAAACAGGATCTGATAGTAATGAAGATTCTACGTTGTAGTTTCAATTTTGAGTTTAATCGCGGATGCACTCTCATCGCATTTACGTAATTATTTCCAAATAATGTCATATCCTTTCCGGAAATGAGGCCTTACCACAAAATTATATTATAAACCGCCATTATTACATTCGAGGTCTAATGGATAATCATCGGCAATGCGTGGAATCGACTCTTTGTTAATATCTGCTACAGTTGACGTACACCAAACAACAACAAAGCATTATAGTGTTACTTTGTACCCCAATAATCCAGATTTTTCCGTACTTATTTTATCGAAAATATTAGAACATGATATGGAATTAATTATTAATAAATTCCGTTGATTATAATATAGAAGTTAACCGGGTTATTTGCTTAACCAGTTCACTGGTAATGACTCATATATGGGCGAAAAAAAAGTGGCAAAACTGGTAATGACTCATATATGGACATCATGAATAACTCTGCCAATTTTCAACGGATTTGCATTAAACTTGATACACCCATGTTTTTTTGGTTCGATGATTAATACGAAATTATTTACTCTTACCAATTTTGGCACAAAGCGTTGATTTCGGGTCCACCAGTGAACTGGTTAAGCAAATAACCCGGTTAACTTCTATATTATAATCAACGGAATTTATTAATAATTAATTCCATATCATGTTCTAATATTTTCGATAAAATAAGTACGGAAAAATCTGGATTATTGGGGTACAAAGTAACTTGATACACCCATGTTTTTTGGTTCGATGATTAATACGAAATTATTTACTCTTACCAATTTTGGCACAAAGCGTTGATTTCGGGTCCACCAGTGAACTGGTTAAGCAAATAATCCGAGAAATGAAATCAAGAATTGATTTCATCAATTCTTAGTCTCTGCCATGAAGTCGAATACAAATATTTTTACAGATTAATGATATTTTTCTTTATGCGATTTAGAAAAGTTTATAAGAAAAAAACATAACCACATTAATATTTTATTTATATATACACAGAATGATATAATCTCATTTTTAAAAAATATTTATTTTATAGATTATTTTGAGTAGAAGTTTATTAACGTGGTTTAAACAATTCTCAATATTTATGAAAGTATAACAATTTATGAAACTCGGGAAAAAGAATTTTTTTTTTAAATATGAAAGAGAAGATTCAGTTTGTTTCATGTGTAGGATAAAATCATTTTTGTGATAAGAAAAACAAAATTTAGAGCAGATATTCAAAATTATAAGAGATGCAATGCTACGATCTTCAAAAACTTTATATTCCGCTTTAATGCATTTCATCGCACATGTATAAACCGTATACATGTTTGTAATTTTGGATTAAATTGGAAAAAATATACGACTTTCTCATTTGTGTGATCACATCCAAGATTTGATGTAAAGCTTTCTATATCTGCATTTTCTTCTGATGAATGTAATTTATATCTATCTCCGTTTATATATCTTAAACACAAAAATCTAGGAGGAAACCGTAGCAGAGCTGAGAAATCATGGCATTGCATCTTTGAAAATTTTAAATAGTTTTTTAAATATTCTGAATTAGTACCATATTTATATAAATTTTTCTTGTTCACAGCGTTCTCAGAAAGCATCTTTTCAAGCACCAGTAAGGCTATGTTGACCGAGTCAATGAGAAATACCGTGTATATGAGAAATAAAAAAATTGAAAAAAAGAGTGACTCAACAAATATAAAAAATTTAATAAAGTGGTCGCGGGAGATAAATGCGTATGAAATAAATAGAGAAGTAGGAGAAATATATGACAACCGAGAAAATTTAACAATCATTTATAATTAAATATAATAATAGTTTTATTTATTTGTTTTTAATTAGAGTTTTTAATAAATACGCGTATACGTAACTTTATAATAACAAAATTATATTTTCTGGATTGACTGAACATTTGACGTTACAAAAGAAAAACCCAGATAAATAAGTTCAAGCCTTTAGATCATCGCTACGGTAGTTAATTGCATCTGGCTTGTTTAAAAGTGACATTGTCACGACTAATGAAGTTCGCGCTTCTTTATGCACACAGAAAGAGTATTCCCAGCAGATTTTTTGCTCATAATAAAGTTTAAAAAATGTTAACGCAAGTTTATGTGCGTAAAAAGTGATGGAAATATATGATAAATTATTATTCTGTTCATAGTGCGTTTTAACAAAAAATATAATACATATAGATTACAATGAGTATGTCGATACATCAAACATTTAATTTTAATGTTTCTAGATAATATGTCGATATAAAGTTATTAATTGATATATTTTAATTATTTGTTTATTTCTGTGATATGCTATTATCACTGGCGTTTGAAAGATTTATTAGGTTGTGTTGAATATCGCGTGAAAGTCACATCATCATGAAGTTGATTTGAACCATATATTAATATTTAGTGATGAAAGCAACGAGAAACTACGTCATAAATGTTGATTCAAAGGCGTAAATATACTGTACATAAAATAAGCCCATTTCAAATGAGCGTCTTTTACGTATTTTGGAATTAAATCTTGCATGAAATGTAAAGACTAATTAAGAAATGAAATGCCTTGTAAATTTCTGCGCTATGCGTCTTTTAATAAAAGGCTCTTCATTTATAAAGGTATTATACGCGACGTATTATAATATGATTGTGAAATACTTGACTTTATAGACTAGATAAACATGCACGATATTTGCGTTGCCAAAGTTGTAAAATTATCGCCGCAATAGTCTTTATTTACGATTAAATTTCAGGGAATACTGCATGTTTGTAATTAATCGAATATCGTAATGAAAATTTCCAGCGGTTGGATAGCAACTCACTCGCGTTAAAATCACGGAGATATATGTAATGTTGATGTTTGTTACGAAGTGCAGCCCGTCCATTATGATTCTTTCGATTCTGTTGTCTTTAAATTTCAATGTTTAAAAGGGAAGCATTTTTATAACAAAGAGAGAGAGAGAGAGAGAGAGAGAGAGAGAGAAATAATTAAATATGAATATTGAAGCAAAATGTGTGAGAGATAAATTAATGGTTATTTTCTTTTATTGATCGCATCCAAAAATTAGATGTAATACGTTCCATTGTTAAATCAGCATTCATTAATTATTTTTAAAAAATTTAAATAAAACTTATGAGATTTATGAAGAATGTTAAATTAAAGGAGATACAAGCGAGGATATTTTACAAGATAAAGTATCTTCGCCTGTGCTTTCTTATATAAATTTAAATTATCTCGTGTAAATCTATGCTCGCATAAACGTTTATATAATTACTTGCGATAAGAACTGTGACCGGAGTGACATTATTGCGTTATTAAAATTCTCGGCGTTTTATGGAAATGTTAGAATTTAGGCGAACGTTAGAATTAACGAAATTGCTCACGGTACGATGCTTTTTTGTGATCACGGCGAATCGTTACATTTATTATTTCGTGGCCGAATTTTCTTATAAGATCGCTCTCACTATATCTCGTCTCTTCAATTCTATAGCTACTGGACCGTCTCAAGAGCGAAGCAATAATCTGGGATCTGTGTCAAGGAGTAATTCTCATCTCTATTGTCGAAATGAATATTCATTTCATCGTTTCGTAAGGTATCAGGTGTACTATACAGGATGGGCAGGTAATTTTTAATTTTATAAGTAGCTCTATGAACAATAACTTGATCGTAAAAACGACTACAATTCCGGCAATTCTTAACTTTCTACAATTGCGGCATTATTGTTTCGCAGTAATATCCTATTCCTTTAAATGTTAATATACTCTTTAATCCTTTGTAATTTTAACAGCTTCCAAAACGGGAAAACAAATTCGATGTGCTGCGCATCCGTTACAGTATACGAATTCGCGAGGAGCTGAAAATCCGTAGAATGAAAAGAATGAAAATTAAGTTTGACTCTGAAAGTTTGGTGTAAACTTCGCGGAAGAGTTTGCATTTGTTGAAAGTTATTCGTCGTATCAACAGACGCGTGTGTCTCTCTTAACTCTTTATGAAATAAATGATCTAAAAGTATTTGTGAAAGAATGGTAATAAATGTATAAAGTTATGTTATTGAAGAAAAACTTTTCTAGATTTTTGCAGCAATTTGTTTTTCTCTTTTACATTTATGACGAAAAGAGGTAGAGTACAACTCTTCCGCCAGCATATCATAAGAATCCTATATTTAAGGTTGAGTTTTCTTGAAAGTATGTTATGTGAAACGTTACAATAAATCACTGTCGGCGCACACAGTGCTCTTTGCGCAAACGCATGCAGCTATAGTAAGTGTATCCTCTTCTTTTCGTAGTATTCTATATATATAATACGAAGAGAGAGAATAATATACTAACTATATTCTAGATGCGAATATCTCACATTTTTAATGGTGATATAGAAAATTATCATGTCATAGAAAATGCTATTATGTATTTTTATCGGAGAGAGCGCATTTATTTTGAAAATTATTAGTCTCCTTTAAAAAAATGCGAGAATTATTATACTTTTTTGAAATAAGACCCTTTTATATGGAAAACTTTTATATTTGCGTATGAAAAAATTTGTTGAAAGTTATAACGAGTTACAATATACATAAAAAACGTTTTTGATTTTCTTTCTTCTTTTGAGAATATGATGCACACATGTTTTACATCTCTTCCAATATAAAGCCTTGTTAAGTTTTCTGAAGCACTTTTTACATTGTGTATGTCGGACAAAAAGCATAATCAAAAGTAAAACAACAATGCAAATGTAGCTGAGTATACACATGTACATAGGTTGATGTCTGATAATTATATTTTCCGTACGGCTTATTTAAAGGTGAGTCTAGATGAAAGACACACAGAGAACCCGCTGGAGCAAAGGTGGACTTTAGCTGATACGGCTACTGTGACTCCATCAGGGTAAAAGAAAGCCATGTTACGAAGTTACACCGATAACCAAGGGCAGATCCGGCATGCGCGTGGTCTCGTTAAAGAATTACTGCTGTCGTAAAGGGCCATGTACGACGATCCTGGGTGCACACCCTAGATCTAAAGGTTCGCCGTTTCGCCACCGACTTTTTCTTCGACGGTTAAATAAGGGTCGATGGTTACAGGTTTTTGTAATAGTAGTTAAGATAATGTTTTTAGGAGCAATGTGAGAAATTTCTCTTTTTTATGGCACATATAAGAAATTCTCTCTTAAAGAAGAAATACTATTGGAATAAGAGAACTCCTATTCGATAGGATAAATTTATATATATTTCTTTTAAAGTTGTTTTATATTTGACGACAACAATTTTTACTTTCTAGTATTTCATGGTATTTAATTCTTTTTATATATTTTATTATAAGCATCCGCTATATAAAAAAATAAAGCGCAATAAATGTATATATTTTATATAAAATTATCATATATGTTCTCGGAAAAAAAGTTAAATTACAGTGGCCAGAAAAATAAAGATAATTCAGTGTGGCTGCGATTTAATCGCTACAACGTTGACACGCGGGAAGATTGGAACGCTATTTCAGTGTTACTAGTATAGATTAAACTAGTATTAACTGCACGATTAAGCCAGTATTAACGTCATTCTCATTTAGCCAATATGCGTGGTATTATGTTACGTTAACACGGAATTATTACTTTGTCTTTAATAAGGTGCACGAGGAAAATATTTAATAATTAGTCGTTAGAGCAAAAGCTTTGTGTTATAATATCCAACGCAATCAGGATCCTACTTACCCCCAAGTTAAACTTTGCCGCTTAACGTTGTCATTCTCCTTCCGCGGTAGAACATTATATTGTTCCTCGTGGTACGAATAAGCGCTTTGTAACTATTACATGCACAAACAGATCGTGTTTCTTGTTTTGTAAAAAATTTCGAATAGTGTCGTTGAAAGTATTCTCGAGGCGCGCATTATCAAACGTAATGGAAGAAGCAAAGAGGAATCCGAGATATATATTGCCACGGTAGTGCTAGCTCGTGCAAATTGAAATCGATTGAACCTTTGATAACTGTGATAAGGAAATTACGATGTTTCGCTAATATTACCAAAGTGAAATCTTGAAAAATGAAATTATACAGTTTGATATGATTGTTCACAAAAGATATGAATAGATAGTTCTCGTTTGCAATAAAACAATAGTTTTGTTACAAGATAATTTTTCTTAATCAATTGATATCTGCATTGAATAATAGCAACATCTTCTAACTGCATTTTAATAATATAAAATAAAAAATAATTTAAATTTATTGTAAGCAATGTGCGAAATGTGTAATAAATAACTGATTTTTGAAATAAATTACAATATTTAATACAAAACTTTTTTACGAAATTGTCAGCCATAATTAGCGCGAATTTTAAAATGACAATTCACATTAGTACACTCTATTCGTTCTATGCAACATGGAATTTCTATGTTAAGATTTCTAAATTTCGATTTGCATAACGAGCGTTATGGATTACAAACTAAGGAACACTTCGAGAGGATGATGAATTACAATCGTGTTGGTTTAAATTGTTCTTAATTAAATCTGAGCGAAAAACACACAGGTCATTCGGCACGCAGATCGATCGACGAAATATTTCCCTTGTGATAATTTTTTTTCCAAAGGGCGATGCGACTCTCGAGCACGATACGCGCGCGAGATAAGGTCTAACCGAATGTAGCTACGCGCGTATACTGAAGGAACTTGTGGAGCGAGGGCGCCGGCTTGAACTGAACCAACCCCTCTTCCCAGCACCCCACGCGGCGCGCGTACTCTTATCGGGCATTCGGGGCGATGGGACTTTTGGACCGATAATATCATTAATTGTTGAGGGAAATACGCAACAATCGCGGGTGATCGTCAATCGAAGGGTTTGTGTCTCGCAGATTTTCGCGGATTAATTGCCTCAACAGCGTTAATTCTTAATGTCGCTTAATGTCGAGAAAAACCAATTACATTATTCGCGCCTATCTGCATCGGGTCAATTAGATTTTGCAAATGAAGACAATGTGATTAGAAAAATTCTTTCTCCGTATAGCAACGTTATTGATATTTTCTTTAAACTGCATACATGTACAATTTAATGTAGATTTTTGATACATATAAATGCACTTTACTTTTGATTGCTAAATAATTAAAATTTAATTACGGATTAGAAAGATAATTATTTTAATAATTGATATGCTGCAATAATCATCTTATTTTTTAATATAACACATTGATTTTAAGATTAAAACGGGATTAATGGATTTCTTGAATAAAAGGAGGGATTACCGTGTTAAGGAGGAAAGCAAAAATTCTAAGAGCTAAAAGCTAAGTGCTTTTGTGCTCTGAGATATTCTTAGTAAAATTTATGTTCCATGCTTCAAATACATGGTGGTAAGGTGATTGTAAGAATATATTGCAATAAATAATATTCTCAATGTATTTTAGAACTCTAACTATTTTGAGACGAGAAAAGTAAAGCATATTAAAATATTTCAGAAAATATATCTAGACTGATTATGCACAACTAAAATATATATAGACTTATATGCACAATTTTATATAACATAGTGGGTCGCTTATATAATGGTTTTGCATATGGAATTTTATCTTGTATGAAATATTGTGTATTGTGCTTGTTTCAAGAATTCTATTTCGATGTAGACAAAGCAATTTATGTGAATGTTACAAAATAAAATATCCATTAAAATATTTAAATTCTGAATAAAGAGGACACTGTAAATAAAGAGAGAGAGAGAGAGAAAGAGAGAGTATAACTCTTTCAAAATTCTTTAAATAAATACTTTTGATCCCACGTAAAATATAAAGATGGTGTGTTTGAAAGCTCGATGGAATATTTTATTTCAAAGCATTTGGCTCAGACGTTATCGAATTCTGTGGCGAGTGGGACTTTAATAAACCGCTAGAGAAGTTGATCTCGCTGCTCGACGCAAATTTAAAAAAAGTTATGACATTTGCTACGTGCATTAAGATATATTACTACTATTTACGAAATTCTGTTCAATATCCGCATCATTAAATAATGTTCATTCGATTAAAAGCTGTCGCGAGGAGTTGACTTAATAATATAAAGTGTTCGCATGCTCGTTATTGGATTTATCTTTGACGCAGCGTTGCGAAACCGCAACCGCAACATCATTATTAATTGAACTTTCAAAGAAAAAGGCAAGCAGCATTACTACCTCAAAGGTCGATGAACCTGCATTCATGCTATATCATTCAATATTATCCGCTTACGATATAATCTTGGCAAACAAGATTAATTGCTTATGCGATGACAATATATCGCAACAACTAGTTGCTATCTATTAGAATGGTTCGCGCAGACAACGTATTTTCTCTCAATTACAGATAGTAAAATTGAAAATTAAAGAGAACGCTGTATTTTATAACGCTTGAATTAAGTTTTTATACGCGCGAAATACATGCAACTAAAAATTCAAGAAATATTTATAATTTAAAATTCAGTAATGTAAAAACAAAATAAAATATATTAAATCATAAACAAAATAATAAAATTGTTATTTGATTCATGATTTTTTTTTATATTAACGAAACTTTAATTTAAGAAATAAATACAAGAATGTTCCAGATGGAACTGACCACTATTCATTAAACAAGGAAATTGATTGTATTTACAAAATGGACAATTTTGAGAATTACGTGATTTTTAATAGACACACACACACACATTGCATATATATATATTTCACATAACAAATGAACGCTTTTTCGCATTTTAGAATCGTTGATATTAAGGGAAAGAAAATGATTTAGTTGTGAGATACATGAGAAAAAAAAATCAAAGCTTATCGATATCGATAGATCTCGTTCGCTATATCTTTGAATTCGTGGAGGCTTGACCATACGGTTCTGTGCAACTTCTATCGTCATCAAATTGCATGTTAGAATCTCTTCAAGCATTATAAAAAATGATTACCCTCCCAGAGATTTATGAAGCAAATGGTGAATTTTTTTTCCTTATAACTGGCGCTACACGATATATACACGTATACGCTTGCGAACCTCACGCTGGATTTCATTCAACAACATCGTCCCGTCAGTTGCAACAAGTTTTGGGGTCGTATTACGATAAATAGCATTCGCATTCTAGACGGCAAGAATAATGGACAACGATTTATTACTGCTGCAAATTTCGTCGTCGTTTTTACTTTACAGCGTTACTCGCGTTCGTCGCGTTATTAAAAAAACTGTCCACATTGAAAGATATTGGCTCTGTCCTCGAGCATATTACCATTTGTTCGAATAAATGCAGGACAATTCCAAAATTTTAGATTTGTATTGCGAATAAAAAAAATATATGCAAAATCAATTACATATCGAATTGTCAGAGTTGAACTTTGTGCGTACAATTTCGCATATCGCATAGAAGACAATATCTCTCCGTTGAGTTTTTTACTTTTATCGGATGGCACTTTGCTCTTATCATTCAGCAAAAAACAAAAAAAAAAATTAACGGTTCTCCATATCATAATTAAAAAAAAAAAAAAAAAAAAAAAAAAAAAAAAAATTTTCTTGATTTCTTATTGTGGATATATCTTATCAGAAGCGAACGTGGAAATAAAGTTTAGTTTCGCGTGTTCGATAGATTGATAAAATATATCTCGAAGATTTTCTCATCTTTCACGTACTCTTTATTGGGACAAATACATGTGTAATTTAATGTGCCTGCGTGCGATCGCAAGTGAAAATTGCCAAGCCCCTGCTTCGAGTTCTGGGCCCCGTTTCCTTTGGTCAACCTTCAAAGTCCATGAAGCAGAACGGAGATATATACACCGAGGTGCTTCGTGTTTTGCAGGTCGCCGGAGGAGCGGCGTTGACTGTCGGTATCTGGCTTTTCGCCGACAGAGGCTCGTTTACCAATCTCATCGGGAAGCTCGACCAAACCGACATTTTGGTAAGAATATGAATAAATCATATAAATTGTAAAAATGGTAGCGCGCGCCAAATGTGTATTTTTTCTACCTTATTTCCGAGAAAATCGCATTATGATTCACCACCTGTTTGTGTTTGGCCAAGCACGAAAATAATACAAGCGCTCCGATGTTTGTCTTACAAATGCGTGGATAGAAACACGGCGAAGCCAAAAACTTTAATTTTAAGGAGGCATACCCTCGAAAACTGAGTACATTTTCTAGATTTTTTTGCAGCGCAACAACTTGATAAAAAATTTATTTTTTTAGAATATTGATAAATATTATTAAGTACTCAAAAAAAAATGTACAGCTTAAGAAAGATTTTTTTGAAAATTATGCGAATATTGTATTGTATCAATATCAAAAAAAAACAAGATACTTTTTCCGATGTATTCAGAAATTATAAATGGTGAAAATGTTAACATTAATCTCGATTGTGTGCACGAAAGCAAGGAATTTCTTTTTCGACAAGACTCGCATGATTTATGCATTTACATGCAACCAAAAGTTGCGGTCCTGAGAGAGTGCCTCTGATCATAGGAATTAATTACAGTAAAAAGTTGCGAGTAGAAGTCGCAAGCCGAAGCCACACATTACAAGGGTCGTAACTGCGCGACAGCTTCTCTTTCCACATTTCGACGATAAAGAACCATGAACTTTGCGAACTTGTTTACCGTCTCAGCGGGGCCATTTGGTTACAGCGTAACATTCGCTACGTTACAACGCGCTCTGCCATGTCTCGCATTTCCGTAAATGAAGACTAGCTTATGTTAGTTTTGCGCTTGCACGTTTTGCTTACCAAAAAGAAATTTTTCTCGAGCAGAATTTAACTGCGCACATAAAATAGCTCTAAGAATAAAATTAACATATTTTTAAGCGCGCGCAGTGTACAATATTTTTATATAAACTATATTTTGCACAAAAGGAAAGAAACTAACAATTAATCATCTCTTGATTTTTCTATGTGCAAAATTCAGTGTTTAATATTAAGCATTTATCACGCATACATACATATTGACACATACAAGCATTTATCACACATACATATTGTTTTTGTTTTTGCCAGAACATTAATTTAATAATAAAATCGTTGATTGATTAAACTTATAAATTAATTGTGTGTTGATGTAATTTTCCCCTTAGCGACGGATCTGCATTAAAAATAATTTCAATAAACAAGACTTGTTCGAACATTTCAAAAGTCTGTTTTATTTTAATCTATTAAAAATAAATATTTTGTTTTCATTACATGATATGATACTTCTATGTTTCTTTCTATGTTTGATACGATGAATGTATCGAAGAGGAAACATCCACTCCCTAGGTTCGTAAAAACTTTATCAAAGCAAGAAAAATACATGATTTTTGGGGTTTATTTAAACCCGCAGATGTCCAGATGAATTTTCGAATTGGGCCATTTTCCCTCGGGAATAGCGTTATATCTTTAACGGACACGAAGGCGAAATGCGCGGTTTACGCGATGATTCATCGTAGGTAAGGTTTATCCACGCAGACTTACGAGCATTTCT
Source organism: Formica exsecta (assembly GCF_003651465.1). Lineage (NCBI taxonomy): Eukaryota > Metazoa > Arthropoda > Insecta > Hymenoptera > Formicidae > Formica > Formica exsecta. The sequence goes on from NW_021850941.1 coordinate 1,843,332, forward strand.
CAAGAGAACTAGAGATAAATGGAACAAGTTTCTCCGGGGGTGCATCAGCTACGTTATTTCTGTTACAAGAAGAAAGGCCCATCTCCGTCTTTGTCGCGTTTCCGTCACTCTTAAATGCATAACTAATGAAGCTTTGACGGAGTATCGTGAACTAAGTGTTGTAACTTTATTAGTACGTTTGCATTTTGTCATTTGCATTTCTCATATGTCTATTACAAAACCGGATTTATCAAAATTCATTGGTTACGAATCGCGAATTTATCAAAATTCATTGGTTACAAATCGCGATTTTATCTAGTTTGTTTTTCCAATTTCGAAATCTATTCGATCTGGATTCCGATATTCAATTACGATTTATTCGTTATGTGAATAAATTTGTTATGTGAAATAAATTCTCCATCTATCCGTTTCTCTATTTATCTATGTATACATTTTTATTTACATATTTATCCATTTTTTTTTCTATTTGCATCGTTAGTTTAATGCTTAAATTATTCGATAAAAAAGCAAATATGCAAATATACACAATCGCCTGAAAATTTGATATGGGTCATCATTAAATAGAAGAGCATTAGTATTACAAAATTAAATAAGTTTTTACGCAAACATTTTTACATGTCATGCTATACTGTTTTTAATTATTGTGAAATATTAAAGTTTAAATTCCGAGCACGTCTTCGTAGATTTTTATTTTAATTATGAAATACACATTTAATAAAAAAGAAAAAAAAACAAGCTCAGTGTCGTTTATATAATTTTATTCCGAACGATTGCTTAACTTGAAGATATTGTATAATTTCAATATGAAGCACCATGATCTTCAGCATCTGATACGAGTCTTTAGCTGTCTCATTCTAATTGTTGCGATTCAAAAGTTAATAAGAAATATGATCGTGTCAGAGTTATGTAATGTCTGTATTGTTAATATTTCGCGAGAATTAAACAACTCTTGTATACTGTTCGTTTTAATCATGCATGCATCGTATCACATAATATCTTATTCGCTCTCTTGCATCTCTTAAAACAAAAAGTAATAAAGTTTACAGTTATAATCAACGAAACACTAACGGCGCAAGCGTGGCTGAGTAATGCAAAGCCAGGACGGATGCAATAAGGATCTAGCGTTTTAATGGCAATTGAACCATGCAATTCGAATTCGCTTGATGTTCGTTTGCTGGTTGCAAAACTTCCTGTGGGAAATCGGGATGCACTTTAAAATCCTGATATTCAGAGGAAAATTAGAGTTACGAGATGAGATCAGATAACGAGTCGTAAAGAATAATGACGAGCACGAGTTCGACGTGGTTTTATCTCTCGTAAATGGATTAAAACAATTTGACGGAGCTCTCAGAATTGCGTCATGCAGTACATTTCGCCTGCTGGCGATAACCCCATTTGTCTTTCTATCTTTCTCTTCTATCTCTCATGGGAGTTCGGAAACTGCGGGAATTGACCGTCTGCTTTAGCACTCCGGCTTGCCAATTTATTACGCTTTTAAATCGAAGCGCTTATTGGTGGAAAGTTCATGTGAAATTTATGACAATGCGCATTCCATTATAAAATCCATTAACTTTCGTATTCAGAGGACATGCGGATGGCGAATGAAGCGCGCTCCGTTCTCCTAATTTGAGTCACGCGACGAGTAAACGAACTTCGCTGGCAGCTCGTTTCGAGCTAACCCCTCGGTAAACCATTTCTCGATGCATTTCCCGAGCACGTCATTATACATTGCTAGAACAAAATAGAGAACGAAATATAAGCACCAATTATCGACTGCGTTGAACGGAATGGTAGCTGTTTAAATTTCGCAGCGAAAGGGTGAATCTCGTTAGTCACGTATATATGCAGAGAGAGAGAGAGAGAGAGAGAGAGAGAGTGTCGTTTATATAATTTTATTCCGAACGATTGCTTAACTTGAAGATATTGTATAATTTCAATATGAAGCACCATGATCTTCAGCATCTGATACGAGTCTTTAGCTGTCTCATTCTAATTGTTGCGATTCAAAAGTTAATAAGAAATATGATCGTGTCAGAGTTATGTAATGTCTGTATTGTTAATATTTCGCGAGAATTAAACAACTCTTGTATACTGTTCGTTTTAATCATGCATGCATCGTATCACATAATATCTTATTCGCTCTCTTGCATCTCTTAAAACAAAAAGTAATAAAGTTTACAGTTATAATCAACGAAACACTAACGGCGCAAGCGTGGCTGAGTAATGCAAAGCCAGGACGGATGCAATAAGGATCTAGCGTTTTAATGGCAATTGAACCATGCAATTCGAATTCGCTTGATGTTCGTTTGCTGGTTGCAAAACTTCCTGTGGGAAATCGGGATGCACTTTAAAATCCTGATATTCAGAGGAAAATTAGAGTTACGAGATGAGATCAGATAACGAGTCGTAAAGAATAATGACGAGCACGAGTTCGACGTGGTTTTATCTCTCGTAAATGGATTAAAACAATTTGACGGAGCTCTCAGAATTGCGTCATGCAGTACATTTCGCCTGCTGGCGATAACCCCATTTGTCTTTCTATCTTTCTCTTCTATCTCTCATGGGAGTTCGGAAACTGCGGGAATTGACCGTCTGCTTTAGCACTCCGGCTTGCCAATTTATTACGCTTTTAAATCGAAGCGCTTATTGGTGGAAAGTTCATGTGAAATTTATGACAATGCGCATTCCATTATAAAATCCATTAACTTTCGTATTCAGAGGACATGCGGATGGCGAATGAAGCGCGCTCCGTTCTCCTAATTTGAGTCACGCGACGAGTAAACGAACTTCGCTGGCAGCTCGTTTCGAGCTAACCCCTCGGTAAACCATTTCTCGATGCATTTCCCGAGCACGTCATTATACATTGCTAGAACGAAATAGAGAACGAAATATAAGCACCAATTATCGACTGCGTTGAACGGAATGGTAGCTGTTTAAATTTCGCAGCGAAAGGGTGAATCTCGTTAGTCACGTATATATGCAGAGAGAGAGAGAGAGAGAGAGAGAGAGAGAGAGAGAGGAAATGGGGATTCAATATTAAATTTATAACTTCATTTTATAGGATACATAATTTTATGTTAGATGTTATATCAATAATGTATAACAATTGTTTGTAGATATTATATGTATGTACATTGTGTGTATACATATTACAACTCATCTTTATGAATTTATTATCCAATATTATATTATGTGATTTTTTAAAAATAGATCTGTAAACTTTCAGATATGATATACGATGCAACGAAGCGACATAAATATGTCTTGAAAATAACGCTGACATTTTCTTTCTTCACGTAATATTTTAAAAATGAAAAATTCGCACAAGAGAAATTATAGAATTTTTTATTTATTAATAATAGATAAAATTTTATTATATCTTCATTTATATTTGCATTTGTGTGCTCGGCGTAAAAAACGAGTAACAAAGAAAATAAGGAGGATATCTTTCATAAAACAAATTTATTTCCCGGAAATATCGTCTCTCGCGTATAACTACGAACTTTTCTCTTTTAGGGTTTTTTTCTCCCTTTATTTCCTTATTATAATATAAATGTAACATTATTCATCGCGTATCACTCAAAATTTCCACAACACATACGAAATCTCTATCATGCTAACAGTAACTAACATGAGTTAAATTACATTGATACGATATCCTAGCTCACAAGTAATTAAGCCTCGCTCTTACAAATTTTAGAATAAGTATAACTATGTATAGGCTATTAATATTTTGTTTGCTATATTTTAGCGAAACGAAACGACGTTATTAGCGGTTTGCAGATAATTGGTTGCTTTAAAGCCACTGCACGTCAAAAAGATACGTTAAAGACGTGGTGATTATACTTTTAACCAAGTGACCGTAAAATTATAAAAAATCGATTACCGCTGCTAATGATTAGAACTCTTCAGAAATGAAAGAATATAATTCGGACTATAGGAAAATTATAATAGAATAAACCTGTATTTTGAGAATTAAGCAACGTTTCGAAAAAATACGTTAATTAAAAACGTGACAGTATAGTGACCGAGTGAACATATTTAATCTATGAGAAAATTAATTAATGCTGCTAATGATTAAAACCTTTTAAAAAATAATTTGATGCATAATACATGTATATGTGTTATATATAATACAACGAATTATAACTGAACTAATTAGTACTGGATTATAAATTATATAACATAATTACAAAATATTATTATTATTATATTAGTGGGTTTTACACAACTGCAAGCTATTTTCTCATTCCTAATCACCATACAGTCCAACGCATCTTCTTTTTTAAGTTCTCGGGTTGTTACGGCTTGTTGCATTCCGTTGTCTCGAAATCGTAAAGATCTGTCGCGCTTCTTTCTTTCTATGGTGTCCATCGGAATACCTTCTGCGGCCATTTGTCTTTAGGCATTCTTAAAAGATATTTAAACTACTGAAGCCCCCTTTATCTATTCTCTCGATCATTGTCTCTTTTGCTTCCATCTTATTAAAAAATAATATAATAAATATAAGTACGGTATCTCTCTTAGTTTGACTTTTTCCTCTCGACCTATCTGGCATGAGTGACCCTACCGGTAACTACGTTACCGCCGGCAAAGGTCTCAGGTTCATTAGAATACTCAAATTCGTTAAGATGGAGATACCACCGAGGAGGAAACATTTTTATTTTAATTTTCTTTTAATATATAGGTTTTACAAATTTGTTAAATAAAAAATATAATACACAAAGAATTGTATAAAATGTATATAATATCCCGAACTATTCATATAATGCAGAATTCACTAGAAATGTTTAGATCGGATATAGCTGATAAGCAACGATTAATGCGATATTTACGATTAATGATCAATATGCAATTACAAAGCTGATTAAGTTTAATATAATGCAAACATAAATGTTTATATTATAACTTAAAGAGTCGTTAATAAAGTTATCGATCGTTTTTCAATTTAGAGAAAAAAGTGCTTAGACTATTGGCGCATTTTGCGTAGAGTTTCAAAGAAAATATTCGAGAAAGAATATACGAAGCTTCGATGTAAATCAACGATTAAATCACACAATAAACCGCGATCTAAAATTTGCGAAAAGAACGCGACGAATAAATAAATCGAAGGCAGCCGTAATACTCGCGATTCCAATGTACATGCAATCGGAGGAACGATATAATTATTATATACTTAAACAAAAATGTTTCAACGGACATCTGGAGCGATTTTTATAATTGCGTTTGTAATATAGGACATTTGTGAATATAAAATTTAATGCACAATTTATTTTCAAATGCGTGATTTTATGCAAATTTCGCGATTGAGAATAAGATATACGTACCGTTTCGCGGAGGATTGACTAAATAGGATAAAATCATATAAGTCTTAAAATATTTATAAAAAAAACTGCGCGTTATCGCCGCGTTTAGTGGACGATAACTGGCTCAACGATTTGACCAAATCAAGATCCCTCCACCAGATAACACGCCGGTTAATATCCGACAAGGACAAGAACAATCCTAAAAGTGAGGAACGATTAACTTCTTGCTTCTAGATCGGACCCCGCAAGATCAATCCGCAAAGAAAAGTTAAATGATTCGTTGAATATGAAGGGCCCCGCTGTAAGAGGGAACGAATCCCAGATCTTCCGGACTATTCCCAATAGCAATGATTTCGGTAACAAATCAATAACAGTTACCATTGTCATTATCTTCAATTTAGATTGAGGATTTCCGCGAGAAAATGTGTTCTTCCATTATTAAGAAATATATCTCTAATATTGAAAAATAAATGAATATAACGATTTTATGAAAATGTGGTTACGAACGACTATATTTATGGATAATAAAATACATGCATTATTATTGTAGCTAGTGTTACATGTGCGAGTACAAATAATTCTTGGGTACCAACTGTTCGAGACAAATCGAACCCAATACTTAACAGCAAAATTTTAAAAATTTCATTTCAAATATTTTGCAAGATAAAATAAATCGACATAATTCCAAATAATTAATTCTAAGCTATTTTTCAGCTTTTAAATAAATTAATTTGTCGAAATTTTACTGATATCGGGGTACCCATTCGATTTGTGTCTCGAAATTTTTAAGTATCCGCACATTGTACATTACATTCATGCATAATATTTTGTAACAAAATACTCAAAAAAAATATAAAATTTTTTTGAAATAGTATGTTGATTTGCGCATATATTTTATTATATCTATAGAATGGTATATCTAAAAATTATCCAGGACTCTCCTAAAATGGCGGGATGTCCAATACCTGCAAATAATTTCTTAAAAGAAACTAAAACCTAATGTTAATATCCTTAGTGCCTAGAAATATTTTCTAAAAGAAAACCAAAAATTATATTAATTAAAAATTAATCAATAAAATACACTCGTTCGTAATAATAATTTTTCTATCAAGAAAAGTCAATAGAAACGGGCAAATTGATTGCAATTTGAAATTATTTAAAAAATGGAAATTTATCTATACAATAGTTATATTCATGTTTAATCGACTATTAAGTCTTTTCAGTATTAACATAAAATTAATACTAATATTAATAATGATAAAAGAACACTTTTAATAAAGAAAAAGAAATATATCTTCCCTTCAAATATACTATTTAAATTAATTTCCTGAGTCGACTTCGAAAAGGCGTATAGCAATAGTCATTGAGTTATTACCGAAATCATTGCTTTCAGAAATCACCAGAAAAACCTTGGTTTAATTCCAATCCTGCAACGAACATCCCAAATTTTCAACAGAGCACCGAACTAGACATCGCGGATGGATCTTACAAGAACCGACAAGAAATAATTCTCCACGATGAAAATTGTTTCAACTTCTCGCCGGTACGAGCCACGCAACTTTACTAACGTTTATCTGATGAGAGGGACAGCGATAAGGCCCCTTAGCTACGACAGCAATCGCGTCCAAGAACATGGAAAGAACGCGGTGTTTTCGCAATGTAGCTAATTAATTAATTTAACGAATATTTAATTCCGCCACGAAATTCATAAATATCAACCAAATCAAAATTAAATCATGAAATTCGAAATAATTTACTCGCGATTCTGCAATGTCGGAAGCAGTCGTCAAATTTCGTGAACGAAAAGCTAATATTTAATCG
>NW_021850941.1:1850612-1895209 GCF_003651465.1 Formica exsecta
ATAATAAATATATCTACAAGTTTAAATTTAAATAAAATAAAATGTAACACACATGTATATTACATTTTATTTTGTACATAATAAATATATATGCAATTTTTAATTTATTAAAAAAGGTATATATGCCAAATTTTTCAAATTTTTAAATTTTTTATAATTTCTTTACTCTTTTTAGTTTTCCTAAAAATAAATTTTATTTTATTGTTTCGAAAAGTAATTTTTATTTTATTTTTAAAATTTGTCTGATATAAACTTAAATTTTATATTATTTATGTTTTATTCTTTTGTTTATTTCTCCAATATTTTAATAGTCTTAATATTCTTTTAATTCCTAGTAAGTATTTAATTCCGTAACAATCTTAAGAAATTAAATAACTATCTTAATTTAAGAAAGTTCTAATAGTCCTAACAACCTTATTTTTGCTGGCTAAGCCAGCGGGATCCGGGATCACGAAAATTTCGGGGAACGTGTCCTAATCGCGTGCTCTACTGGCGTGCCTTACTGGCGTGCTCTATTCGCGTGCCCTACTCACGTGCCCTACTCGCGTGCCCTAATAGAATGCACCATATGTGGCTTCCGTTGGGCCAGTTGGACCTACCTTTCGTTGATCCTGGCCATATTCATTCTGGCTACATCTAGTCAATAAAATTGGCGCAATATAAGAATAAGTTATTACTATTTTGTATAATTAATAAATTTACTCTAGCGCCTTCTTCATTAAACAAATTAAACTAAATTTATCAATTACAAAAATATTTTACATCTTTTTCCAATTTTTGCTTTAATTCATACTTTAATATGTCTTAATGCATGTTAAAAAAATCTATTTAAAGTTATAAAATTTAATCTATTCTAGCCCATTTTGAGGCAACGGATCTATTTACAATCTACAATCTACATTTATATCTACAATATCTACAAATCCGTTACTTTAAAATACTCCCGCACTTTCGAATTTCGGCACGATCGAACCTCGTTTCACGTGAGAATCATACTTCGAGTCGACAAGTCGGGAATTCACCGATTACTTCGAGCAAAGGTTAAGCGGAAGCGGAAGAAGACGAAATCGATTGATGGAATCGACGCGAATGGGGTTCGCTCGACTCTTGGTCCGCGCCTGCCCCCATCGAGGGCCGACTCGAACTTCATTAGGAACGATTTCATACGTCCACCGCGAAGACGCGACGACGCGAAAACGCGAAAACGCGAAAACGCGTCGCATCGTTGCTCGTGCGGCACGATGACGGCAACGACGACGCACTAATGTGCGTTCAACGCACAAATGCGCGTGCCACATATGAGCCATTGTGCGACTCGTGGCAATGCTGTGTTGACACCGACGCGAAAGACGCGAAAGCCGTCCGCGGCACGATGACAGCACCGACGACGCGATAAGCCGTCCGTGGCACGATGACAGCACCAACGATACGACGTGCCGTCCGCGGCACGATGACAGCAACGACGACGCTGGGTACTTAGTTTTCCCCTTCACAGTAAACCTTTAAGACGCTTAGGACTTTAAGGTAACCTTAATTATTGCTCACGAAAAAAATAGTAACAAAACGATAATTTATTATTTGGGACTTTTGTTACTACGTTTCTCTAATTTGAATAAATGAAATAAAACTTAATTATAATTAAAAAAAATTAATTACGAGAAATACGCGCTTCGAAATTTATTGCTGCGATATAAGAAAGAAATTTGGCGGAGCGTCTCGAACTACTACATCACTGTTCAAATGTCGTCGTGCAAATGATAAGAAATAAGAAGTGGGAGTGAGAAAGGAATTCGACGGAGCGTCTTCCCCAACTATTACAATACTATTAAAGTGTGGCCGCGAATAATAACAAGATCGTAACACGTAAACAATAGCGCGCTATTGTTTATACCGCCAAGGCCGCATACCATGTTATTGATAATTTGCTGTCGAAATATTTTCCGTACTATGATGTATATACAAGCGGAATATTAAATTATACAAGTATTTAAAATTATACATTATTTATTTAATAAATGATTAATATATCACGGAGCTTATCGTTATGTTAATTACACGGGCTTGCGATCGACTATTTTATTGCGCATTCTCAATCCGAATCATATTTAAATCGTCGAAAAGTCGTACGATAAAGCGTCGAACGAAATATAATTGAACTTTATAAGCAATAATTATTTATTCAAAAATATTTAAAGGAAGATAAGGATAGCGACAAAACAATAATTTACAATTTTAATTCCTGTTACTTCGATTTTTGATTATATATATATACATGACGTGAAATACGCGCCTCGAGATTTATCTTTGCGATATAATTATGTATTATTTAAGGTATGTAAAAGATAATTAATATTTATTATATCAAATTATTTCCCGATACTTGTCGCAATTGCGTTTAGAAAAGGAATTCGAGTGGAGCGTCTCGCACCACTACTTTACTGTTCGAGCGTCGCTATATGAATGATAACAAAGCCGTAAGCCGTAACAATAGCGTGCTAATGTTTACGCCGCCAAGACCGAATACCATGTTATTGATAATTCGCAGCCGAAAATATTTTGCGTACTATGACTTATATACCAGCGAAATATTAAATTATACAAATATTTTAAATTATAGATCAATTATTTAATAAACAATTAACATATTACGGAGCTTATCGTTATTTTAATTACTCGGACCTGCGATTTGGTTATTTTATTATGCATTCTAAATTTGAATCATATTTAAATCGTCGGAAAGTCAAACGAAAAAACATCGAATGAAATATAATTAAACTTTAAATTTCGTTATTTTAAACTTTAAGTATTTTTTAAGAAATAATTATTGCTTATACAGAAAGAGAGAGAGAGAGAGGGAGAGAGAGAGAGAGAGAGAGAGAGAGAGAGAGAGAGAGAGAGAGGGAGAGATTCATAATATTTCATTAAATATTAATTTTGAAGCATAATTTTCTGTTGCATATCATTTTACTTTTAGTTGCATCGCTATGTTGTTATACATCAAATCTGGATTGCAACTGCATTATTCAAAAATATCGAACAGATAAAAATGCATCTAAATTGTTACATATGTTTCAAGAATATTGAGTTTAGTAACAATCAGCATTTCAAAGCGACGCTAACAATGTTTCAAAATTTATATTTATTTCAAAAAAGAAATTACTCATCGTTTGTTTAAAATATGACATTTTTATGTTGTGAGAAAGTAAAAAATATGGAAAATATTAAATAAATTAAAAAAAGATAAAAATTTGAGCTCATATATTCCTAATATTGAACTAAGCAAAATATCGAAGCGTGAAATTATGGTATTTAACACACACACACACACACACAATAATTGTTTCTGTATTACTTTCGTAAAATTATACATAGTCGCTTCTATACATCTCCAAGATATACAACGCAGTCCTGGTCTCTATCTCCTCGCGTTCCTCGTTAACAAGTGTTACGGTCTCAATGGTAGGAAACTTGCCCTCGGACATTGCAATTCCAGTTGATATGCAGCATATGCATGCCACGAAATATGTCGCAGTATATATCCATTGCGTATTCTCTGATGCTTGTAATTGAAGCATCCTAGTGCTGACATGTTGAGAGTAATGCGTATCTTTAACGCAGAAATTATTCCATATCAACCGATAGGAATATTATATAATTTATTTCTTACACACGTAGAAATTATTATCGTCCTTTTTCACAAACACGTGTTAGGATATGAAGCCACTTGTTTAAAAATTTATTTTGTCGTATATTAACACGGTTGTGTACGTGGTATGAGTATGTTTACAATATAATATGTCATTTAAACGTACAAATATTATGAATACAAATATTATTTTAAAACATACAAATTTTAATAGATATGAAATATATATATATGAATTTTTATTTAAAGTACGATTTTTGATGAAGTACGATAAATTCAAAATGTATGTATTGTAATTTCCTCTGTATTTAAAAAATTTTCAATATTAAACTCTTTTCAAATGAACAAAATTATTTATACACTATTATCTTTTTCAATATTTGGACTGTCAAATTATATGATTTTTGTTTAGTAACACAACTCTTTATTTCTTTCTCGATACTCTCTTCTCGAAATAATGCGAAATAGCGCATATCGAGATAACCGCTATCATGGAAAAGAGGCAACAATAAACTTTGATACTTTTTAATAATCAACTTTATATGCCTTTTTAAATAATATACGTGATGTTTATTTATTTCATGCCTCTTACATCACTGTAAACAAACTGACCGTAGATGTGGCCGTGTGCATAATTTATTTATGGACATAAATAGCTTTACTTTTTTAATTATAAAACTGTCATTTAGTTTTCAAACTGAGAGATATCATACATTGTAGTGGAATTTCTATGTAAGTTGTAACATATAAAACAAACTCGTGTGTACGCGATTATTACATTATTTTTTAGTTGATATATACTAAACAACACATTTGTTTTAACGTTTTAACCAAATATAAATTTAATATGTGTGTTTTAATTTATAATTTAGAATGTTTTAATATTACAAACAACGATATCATTTGCATCAAAGTTGAAATTAAAAACATTTTTGTAATATATCACTAATCCTTTTTCATAAAAAAAACTTACACAATAAAAAGAAAAATTTAATAAAGTAACTTTTAACAAAGTATACAAGCAATTTTAAATAATTGCTTCTTTGCAGTTTACAATATAAAAAGTCAAAATTATTACAGCAAAATTAATTTTAATGAAGATAGAAATCGCGTTTATGATTTTGATGTAAACGTGGAATGATATTGATAGAGCGCTTTGATGATTTCCAAAGTTTGTTGCCGAATGCAATTCCCAAAGAAATTTTGTTATATTTACATGCCACTCTTGTAAAGCTTTCCACATTTTGAGTACATGAGATCCGTTATCCCAATTTCAATGTTCAGTGTATTTCAGACACCTTTGTCGAACATTCTGAAACGATTTTGATAGAGACTATTTAACATAGAACGAATATATACAACAGAATGGATTTACGACGCGACATACATAAGCGGATTTTACGTATGAACATTAATTACGGCTAATTACCACAAGTCGCCGTGATAACATCGACAGCATGTGAATGCAATTATCGGCAAGTGTGATTTACAAATGTAATAAATAAATGTAAAAGATCGTTGCTGAGGGAATATATTTCTCTATAATTTTATAAATGATTATATATATATATTTCCTACATTAAACATATATATATATATACATATATGTGGCTTGCTTTTATTAATAATACACTAGAGAAAGTGCGATTGTTTATTGTTCCAAATAATAGTTATAATCCCAATTTAAAAAGGACATGTTATTGACATTGTTGTCGCTTTTCCGCAATCTTGATTGGTTGTCTTGTTCATGCGCTTGTTTCACTCGTGTGACTTGCTTCATTCGTGTCGTTTGACAGTTTGTCATTTGACAGTTTGTTAACAGTGTTGACAGTTAAAAAAATAAATATTAAATATAGTTAAATATATTTAATAAATATAGAGAAGTAAAAATATAAAAAGCATTAAAACGTTCGATGAGATTATAATTACGTGAAAAGCAGATTCTTTCTCTGAATTTGGTAGAATAATCCACAGTTAATCTTGACGATTAATGAACACAGTTGGCAGAAATTCGTTAATCTTTCTCTTCACAAAGCTCTGCCCTAGTTTCGTACCAAAACTATTGATCGAATACAGTATGTCAGTTTTATAATATTTTTGCTTATGAATTTTAATTTAAAGATCACATAATGTCTATCTATGATTTTATGGTTTTATTAATCGAAAATTATGGAAATCGACAGAAAGCTATAACCAGAGAATGGAGTTAATGTCCATCGGTATTCTGTCCGCGTCCGTTGCAACGGCTCTGTTCTAATTAATCACTATAATTTCTGCACATCTCTCGTGTACGGTTTGTAGTTCGCATGTGACGATCGCCGTTTGGCTAGCCGGTATATCCGTTTCTGGTTAATGCTGTCATTAGAATAACGTTAATTCCGTATTATCAGATTCAACTTTACTAAATCAGTTGCAGTAAATTATAATTTTATGTTTATCTATTAAATCTAATGTTGATCAAATTGATGCTTCATCGATGTCTTTGGCAAAATTTGAATCTATATATCTAATTTGAGAACGTTTCTAATATGATATTTCGTATAATTTATAACGTTCGATCATATCATTTTTCTTCGGTTAATTTTAATCTCCATTTTAACCTCACGCTTGAAGGATATCCTTGAATGATACGTTCCGCTGTTCATAGGAATCTTTTTTAGGTTGACGCATCTTGTTTGTTATCAAAAAATGTAAATTACCGCTGCTTCGGGATTATCTAAATTATCGTTATAGATAGCTTTACGCATTATAGAACAGATCAAGACCGTAATTCCGCGGATAATAGGCGATGGTTAATCAAGATAATTACAAGGCTTAAAGACTCTATGATTAAGATAGGATAACGTGACACGTCTTAGACACGGATATAGCCAACGCGGATTCGATAAACGTCACGATCCCTACTATAGCGATTTAACTGTCGATATATCGTGGACTCACCTGAGAAGGTGCGTGTAAGTGGGGAATAGCCGTAACTATCTGATCGTTTGCCTCATTCGCTGTATCTCCACAGTATCGTTTTATTCGCTGTGCGCGCTTAAATAAACGTACCTCGAGTTGTCATATACACGCTGATGATCAGGAAAAATTTAAGCCCCAACTTTGCGGAATTGGAAATGCTAAGCTGAGACAAGTATACAAGTAAATCTTAGGATAAGTCTAGATATTATATAAGAAAAACGTTGCGAGAGAGGAATGATGCGTGGGTTGTCATTTTAATTAAATAACTTTTTAAATCAGATAACCAAGAAAGTTTGTATGATTTTTATTGCAAAAGAAAAACATGAGTGTACTGTTATAAAAAATAACTGAAAGTATATAAAAAATAATACTGAAAGTCTCATCATTAGCGTCAAAGCTTTGTGCAAGCATTTGTCGAGTTTCCTGTAGATTAGACTCGATGGCGGCCTTCAATCCATGTTTATTAATGATAGGGAACCTAGCAGGAAAATCGCACGCAAACTTTCTTGATTACATGATATAAATTCAAATTGATTATTAAAGGTCAGATACGAGTTCTGTATCTTTTGTTATCCTAAATCTCGGATGATTGTTTTAAAGCACACATAAATTTTAAGTGATAAAATTATAAATTTATAACAAAATTACTTTAAATCGTGTTAATTTAATTTCGTTGTTTAATATATGTATTCGTAATAATATAAGAATATTTTTAGTGTAAGAATCGATCAATTCTCTATGTATATGTGAGTTTAAGAAATATCTTTTTACATGAATTATTAATTTCGTATAAGAAGAGAGAGATTATGCACATACATGCTACACCATAAATTCGTTTTGTATGTTAATCATAATAGAAAGAGAAATCCGTTATTTAATATATTTAAATGTATGTAAAATAAATTTTCTGATTAACTAATTTGATTACGATATAAATCGGGTGATCAGCGTGCTTGAAAAGTATGTGAAAAAAATATGTTTAATATAAATTGTATGTTTGTTTCAATTTACGTATAAATTTTGGTAGAAAGCATAATACACGTTAAATTACGATAGCTATCTAACTATCTAATATTTCTGTTAGATGTCATGCGTAGAATATTTTGTCATTATCATGCTGCTGCTCGTAAGTCTCATCCAATAAAGTTACATAGTTGTACGCGACGGTGACAGTAGAGTGAAAATGACAAGTGATGAGCCAGAGGCTAATTGAATTGCACGATATAGGTATAAACGCGTATGCAAGGTTGTCCTGATTTTCGTAGAAGTACTTTTTGATATCCCGAATTTATTGCATAATTAATGTACATAATATTGTTGATGATATTATATGGTCGTCATTTAAATCCCACAATATTTGCAACAATCGAAATCAATATTATGATTATTAGCTTTACTGCTTCAAATAATATGGCGAGTGGATTTTACGCATTGTTTTAGTTTTACATGCAATTAGCATCTATTAAACGTAACTTATGACGTTACAAACAGATGTATAAGGAAGAATTCCCACAATTCTTCATCTGATCACAAGTTATGTTAATAACATAAATTTTTATTAAGCATGGGTTAATTTCCTTGTTCAGTCAACAACATGTTTCTTGTTTTCGTAACGGTTATCGAATGCAAAGTAGCGCGGCGTTGGAGTTTTAAAACTGTAAAAGATCCACTGAATATACATTTAATTGATTTTTAGCATCAACAGACTATTCTGTAAATTATTCATCTTTTGACACAATTGATAAAACAAAATAAATAAAAAAAATCAATTAAGTATAATATTTAAAATATAAAGTAAAGTAAAGATTGTGCCTTGTTTCTTTCACAGCTAATTCGATTATATGCACTAATACGTATACGGTCGCGCATTAAGTGCGTCCTCATTCACTTTTCTGTATTATTTTCAATATCAATTGAATACAGAAAATCAAGTGAATGCGCACTAAATACATCTAATCGAGTACGCTATTAAAAAACTTTGAGCAAGAATATCTTCGCTTAAAATTAAGTTCTTATATCCGTACATTGAAAAATTATATTTGACAAATATTCAACAAATATTCGCACAAACAGCAGTCTATTTCTATGTTACGGATTTTCATCAAAGTCCATTTGCGCAGTGTTACTCGACGTTTTGTCGATAAACTTGCGATACGTTAACGTGTGCATCTATTTGTATGTGACAGGATTTCAGTTCGATCGGCGCGTTATATATTCCGAACGACGTGCATGATCGGAATAGAAATTGTATCAGGTGCGATTAAGGTGCGTGAAAGGAGCAAGGATATCCAATCCGAAGAACAGATTGCTTATCGATGCTCTGACGGCCGTGTATCTCGCCAAACGGAAAATGGTTATGCAATTCCGTTTGGATTGGGGGAATTTTGTTGTTAACATATAAAATCTCAGCTATATATCTCAGCTATACGTATCAAAACCAAAATTATAATATGGTAATAAAGCACAAGTGAAATATTCATACGCATAAAATGATGCTAATTGATCACAAATTGCGACATAATGTTACATATGCCATTTTCACATTCGCTTATTACCTTGAAATCGTTATTGGCTTTACGCAAATCGTGTCGCTGATCATTACAGGAATAAATGTGAATATTCAGTTTCAGTTTTAATTTCACAGTCCATGATCATTTACCGATATCTTTCAATGGGATTGCAATGGAGATAGCAAGGTCTATTATTTCAATCGATTTGAAATGTATATTACAGATGAGAATATATATTGAGACTGAAATCTCGATCGCAAATTACAGAAAATAAAACGTATATATTCCTAATAAGTTTTTTATGATTAGATAAATAGCAGACATCGAGAGCGCGGTTGCTATAAATATCTTCATTTTCATGTTTTTCGAAAAATCATCAATAATTTACAATATATTTTATCGATTGGCAAAATCACAGGGAGTATCGCAGATATTTTTGGAAAGGTGTTATCGGCGCTGTAAATATACCTAAGTAACTGGACATTGATTAAATCATGACGAAAACTGAGGTGCCAAGACGGTTCATACAAATGTCGAATTTTGAGCCGTCAGAACGATGGCGAATTATAAGGAATATTCTAGCGATCGGTTGTGCTTTTATGGTGAATTTTACTGCCTTTATGGGAGCCTCGAATTTACAGAGCTCTATCAATGCGGATCAATCGCTGGGTACATTTACTTTATCGGCGATTTACGGCAGTCTAATCTTCAGCAACATTTTTCTACCCGCTCTTATCATAAGGTAAGATTAGACAATCTAATTTATATACTTAATAATTTATATATTTTTCTCATCTCTTTGTATTGCTTCATACGATTTCGTATAATGAATCGAAAGTCTGTATAACTCACGATAGCAGTTTGACAATATTTTCGACGACTGCCGCAATAAATTTTTCACGCCTCGGGCTGGAGGAGAATTGTCGTCAAATCTGATTACTTTTGCTCGTTATTATGATGGAATAAATCGAGAATCCCGTTTTGGGAAGTATATATCGGAAAAGAGCCTTGGATCATCATAGACGATGAGAGCGCTCAATATATATAAGTGGAACACATAGGGGATTAGTTCTGTACAGAGTTCCACACTACTAAACTTTATTACGCGCGTTGTCGTTTTCACCTTGACCCAGAATTATGTCGATGGAACACCCATGGGTTCCATCATTGGCCAAGAGTGAAGTATCTGCGTGAAAATTAGATACATCCTTCTAATAAACGTAACATTTTGTCCATTCTTATATTCTTGATTATCTTAAGTACAGTTTTAAGATACAGCCATTTCACTGACTGGATGGGATCGTAAGATCGCCTAAGATCATACTTAAGACGATCCTGAATATGAAAACGGACTTTGAATACAAATCTTAGGGTTACTTTGACAAAATTTTATTTAAGGAACATTGTAATTAATTAATACGAATAAATAAATAAATAAATTTATATAATTTTTTGTTCCAGTTGGTTAGGATGCAAGTGGACAATGTCTGTTTCCATATTGACTTATATGCCTTTCATAGCTTCTCAGTTTTACCCAAAATTTTATACGATGATTCCCGCCGGATTATCGGTCGGATTAGGCGGAGGACCGCTTTGGTGCGCGAAGTGTACTTATTTAACTGTGGCAGCAGAAGCCTACTCAACTGTCTCAGATATATCCGCAAATGTCCTTGTCACAAGATTCTTTGGTCTCTTCTTCATGTTCTATCAAATGGCTCAGGTGTGGGGAAATCTTATATCTTCAGCAGGTGGGTTAATATTGTTACAAATACATGTGTAGCTTACTGACATACGCGATGGTCAACTTTGTATCTTAGGGATTTAGACGAGGAAAATATTTGCATATAAATTATTCCTGTCTTCGACTCAGACGATATTTTGGTTACAAATGTTAATTTTAATTATGTATCACCCAGTGGTGTTGTAAGAATAAATTGATAGTCGCTGCAATGCTTCATATATGTAAAATAGAATTGTTGTCATCATAGACACGAACAAGCTGTACAAGATATTTATTGCCGCCAATGTAAATTAATATTCATAGACTCACGAATATATTGTAATTTAATTTATCGGTTATTTTTTAAATTTTCGTATCTAATGCGGTTATAAATATATTTGATTTCTCTGGTCATTTTATATGAGACATAAAAAAAAATTATGTTTATGGTACAATAATTTCCGACATATCATATTTTTATAATTTTTTTAAGCAACATGAAAAATTTAATGAGCGATCTTTCTCTGGATAAAGCGGTTATAAATTATATTACTTAATCATTGTCCAATTTAAAATGCAATAATAAATAATCGCGAATCAGAACAAAGTAACACAACGTAAACAGCTTACAATATATGCGATTCTTGCGGAAGCGCATATGAATGCACAGCTGTTGAGCTATAAAAACGCGAGCGCCGATGAAAACAAAATTAAGTTGCTGTTGATGTGATCAGAAAGAATATAAACTAACGAATGGAAACTATATATATATATATATACGTCGCAGCAAGAACTTGTTTTGGTATTCTAAAACAATTTATATTTCCGTTCTGTTGAAATATACAAGTACATTTACTTGATAGAATAATTATTGACATTATAATCGATAACATGTCTATTTTTGTAATGTCTGTAATTATATATATTTAATAAGCTTTTAACGCATTTACAAGTTCCACGGTGAATATACCTTTTTCACAAGAGAATAATTCACAGACTTCTATATATTTTACTAGACTACTACATATTAACCCAATCTATACATATATATATTCTGCCCATTTGTCACATCGCTGTTATTATTTAAGCACCTGTTAGCAGTCTAGTATATGTGTGAAAATCTATGAAATAATCTTATTATTATTAGTAATCAATTGTTTTCTTCATTTTTGCATGTTTTTTTTATCAATATATATATATATAATTATACAGTTCTTTCCTATTCAATCGAGACGGTTACCAATAATGTAACTCTAAACAGTAGTGTTGTGGCAGAAAAATGCGGTGCAAATTTCTGTGGAGTATCTGGTATAGAAGACGAAAATCCGAATCTGCAACGACCTCCTATAGAACGAATATACTTAATCTCTGGGATTTATTTAGGCTGCATGATATTAGCTTGTCTAATAATTGCGTTCGGCGTTGATTCCTTATCCAGGTACAATTCTGCGTTTATATCTCGCTCATCTACCAAACATACGAAAACATTTTACTCACAAAACTTACAGAGGGGATATATATGTATATTGCATAAGAGTTTCTTGACGTTATAATTCCTATTTTATAGATACGATCGGAGCAGAACTCGCTTGGTGAAAGGAACGTCTGGATTTAAACTCCTGGCCGTGACATTAAAATTGTTGAAAGAGAAGAATCAACTTTTAATATTGCCAATAATATTGTTCATCGGAGCTGAGCAGGCATTCTTATTTGCCGATTACAACGCAGTTAGTAAATTACATACAAGAAGAAAGAAACATTTAAGTTTCTGCTTATGCTAGAAATAAGAAAAGAATTTTCTTTTTTAAAACAACAATAACGGTTTATATTTATTGCAGTCATTCGTTTCTTGCGCTTGGGGGATTAGCAATATCGGTTACGTGATGATATGTTTTGGTGTCACAAATGCTATAGCTGCGCTCGCTACGGGATCTATCGTGAAGTTGACGGGAAGGAAGCCTGTAATGTTCTTTGCTTTTTGTTTGCACTTGAGTCTTTTCATTTTTATGTTACAATGGAAACCGGTGCCAGAACAGGGCATCATCTTCTTTCTGGTGTCAGGTTTATGGGGTGTGTGCGATTCGATCTGGCTGGTACAAATTAACGGTAAGCAAAATAAGAAGCAATAAAATATTTCTTATTGCAAAATAATTTTATACATTTGATATTGATGTACCATATATTGTTAAAATGATTTCAAAATTATTGTGCGATGATAATTAAATCAAATTTCCTAATTTAGTTGCTGCGTGTATAATTGTACCGACAGACATGAACATTTTGTATTCCACTGATGATACTATACCAACAAATAGTACACAATCGAGTTTTACGTATTTCTACAGATTTTTCTAAATAAATGTTCTATTAATTAATATATTCGCATTAATAAAATCTAATAGGACTCAGTTATTAATTTAGATTAAAAGATTAATTATTTGTAAATTATTTTAGCATTGAGTGGTATATTATTTCCTGGTCAAGAAGAGGCAGCTTTCTCCAACTTCCGCCTGTGGGAGTCCACTGGTTCAGTGATAACGTATGTGTATAGCCCGTATCTATGTACCTTTACGAAATTATATTTCTTAATCGGAATATTGTGCGTTGGAATGATCGGTTATGGCATTATCGAGTGGTCAGGTACAACGAATAGAGCTGTTTCTGACAACAAGCCCGATTTTGAATTAGTTAATAGAGTTGACTAACAAATTTGAATAATAAAATTTTCTAACAAAGAGATTAAGCAACAAAATATAAAAATAATTTTAGCGTAAGAGTAGGTATTTTTCTTTTCAGTCAATGGCATTGTAGGGAATTTCTTGACATTTTTATTTTTTGATATTATTTAGTACTAACAATAAGATAAGGGAAAATTAGAAAGCTATATATTTAAAAATTATTGAAAAAGAATAGAATTGAAATGCTTTTGACTTATCACTTGTTTAATATTGATTCTTTGCCACTAATAAGCTATATATAAGAAATAATTTGTAAAATCTACTATGTACCTGAAATTATATTAGAATAAGAAAAAAGGAGAATGTATTTTGTGAACTAAAACACAATTGTTAAGAAGAGAAAATTCGATAAGAAATTCTCGTACAGTTATAGCTTAGAAATGATTTTTTTCTCATTCCTCACAGTTATAACACATCAGATATATGCAACATATATTACAAAAATCGTGTGCGTGAAACTTTTCTGAAAATCAAACGAAATTTTTTAATCGCGGAAAGCAATAGGTGCGATTTTTTATTATTTGTACCACAATATATGTTTTTATTTTATTTTTGTGGACACCTACTAAATTTTACACAGGTATTCGCTTAACGGCTAAGATTCTTGTCCTTCATTTAAATACGTAATTTAATGTTACATCGTGTGCCTAGGTGCTAACATTCAAGCTAGAGCTACGGCTGCTTAGTTTAATTGTATACTTATGTGCTTAATTGCCGACTGTGTGCTTATTTCGTTGCCAAAATCAATTGATTCCCGCCTTCGGCGAAGTCGGCTTACCAAGTTGCGTGATTTTCTTTCCATAATAAGGTTGATCGATGTTCTTCGACAATGGCAATGTCGAATCAATTGATCGGCGAGTCGTATTTTAGCATCGTTAAATTGCTGATTGTATCGTGATTATTAGCTTAACTTTGCGTTCATCGTATTTACAATTCAAGTGTTTTCTGCAGTTCAGTTATATACTTTATAAAACGTAGTAGGAACTTTGGTTTCGCTGGGCAATGTTTCAGGAGCAGTTTCCTCTTATCGATTTGTGTTTTGTTTTTATTTTATAACTCGACGTGACTTTTTTTTTTAGGGATGTTTATTTTTTTCTTTATTATTCGGTTATGTAACGTAGGGCTATCCTTTCTTATTTTTTGTCTATTTTTAGTTTACAAAAATCACCAGATAAAGCGAGTAAGAATTCAGCTGGAAACTGCTATAAAACATTTGCCCGTGGATCTATCTTCCTTAGAAATATGACATTCACGAATACAATTCACATGTTTTTTTGTAATACTCATGTTTATATTTTCGTAAGGATCTATTCGAATATTTCAATTTCACGAAGAAAATACACATGATTCTTAAACTGTTTTCGCGTTTTTATTTTTATCACTACCGCGCGTCGTTTAACGCTCTGCTCTTTTTCTCTTATTTCTTTTTTTCTCTCTTTCTCCCCCTTTCATTCTTTCTTTCTCTCTTTCTCGTATAACAAAATTTAATAACCGGAATATTTCTGTACAAACATTTTCGCTTTTTTATCAAAAAGGATAACATATACATCCTACCCCTGTAATAAAAATTTTGAATTTTGAGTTTTACTTTATCGTATATCTTTCCGACCCCCACTCGTGCCTTTCTCTCTCATCCTCTCTTTTACTCGTATAATACAATATTTTAGGAACAGATCACTTTGCTCATCTCAGGCTCTTAAAAGTAAAACCTTAAAATATGTTTTATTTTTAGAAATTTATTATTTTTTTAACCATGTAAATTTTCTTTGCATGAATTCAGCTATTTTGTAGCTATGATATAATAAAAGTTAATTGTAATATTACAATGTATGTATCGTAATATGTACAGGCTACCCCTTGCGCCCTTAGCTACGCATCACGTTAAAGATTTCACGATATTATCGTAGCGAATAGCCCATTATATAAAGAGGATGAAGTACATTTTATGCACAATCTTATTCATTAAACGTACTTGTCTGCTAAATATTAAGAAAACCGTACTTTTATGGGCTTCACTTAAATATCCTTTTACGCGGAAATACGACTGCGGGTTGTCGATCGCTTGTTGCTAAATGACTGCGTCACAACATAATGCGTTCGTATGTAGCGACGCATGCAAATCAATCGTCTAATAGTTATTATGACGTGTAGGGCGATTTTACATGGCCATTTTTATGTATTTATTTATGATTATGATTTTTTTCTTTTTGTTAAAAGGGACACAGTAATAATGCATAAATAATTCTTCGATTTCAAAATTACGCATCTATAATATTTGTCGCAACACGAATCTACATTCGCGAAGGAATACACGAATAGAATATTATTTGACCGCCTTCAACTTTTCTTTCTTTCGCACGATTGTAAATACGATTTATAAAATCAAGATAGAAATATGGAACAATACACACATACATACAGAAGCGTTTTTCATAATCGAAGAATTATGTTCGTCGATTCCCGTCGTATCCCGCAGATCGGAATCGAGCTCTAGTAAAATCGAAGTTTTCATCCGAGCTTTCATCGTTATTCAGCGAGTAAGCGGATCGCGCATATATGTATAGGAACGAAGGATGCGTGCTCGTTTAACACGTATACGTCTTATATGGCAGATTATTACGGACTAGTTTTGCAGAAACTCGAATCTCGTCTGTCCCTAACCGTCTCTTTCCTACAGGACTAACAAATACAACTTCACAGGAGCGGCGTGTGGTATATAATCGTTTATAGCATACTTTCAGAGACGTTATTGCGTTATTTAGTCACTAAAGGAATTTCATTGATTTTTCTAGATACACGTGTAATTTACAGATCTCGCGCGCACTAAAAACTCTCCACCGATCTGTTACCAAAATTATAACAGAAATATTATCATTGCTCGTTTTAATTGTGTATGTATGTAAGGGATTTGATATTATATAATCAATAGAGAGAGGCGATGAGATTTTGTATTTATTATTTAAGCGATATTTTTATTTTACGCAACTCAACGAGCGACAACGATATTTCAAGATCGGATGTAATTAATTTCCTTGAAGGTTCGGTTCTCGAATTTAGTTATAGTTCTTATTGCGCGCAAAAGATTGCCACCCATCGATTTTGAGTGCATTCTCGATCGTTACGCCATTTGATTATGTATCGATTGCACGTAGCTGTTAAAATGTTCGCCGCTTTCTCGTAAATAACCGTTTCGAAGGTATAGTTAATTTTTTATTAATTATTATCTGTGCGACGACTTACATACCTTTCCGCCCGATTTTGATGGATTGTGTTCCGAGAAACGCACGTGTCCCGATGTGTCACACTCAAGCAATTAATTAATTAAGACGTATGGGAGCGGTTTTTCTATCGTTGCTCGATAAACTTTTCACGTAATTTTGATCGTCGTGGAATCCTACGTTACTCGGTTCGTTGATGCTTACCAATTGCCAATAACTTGTTTGTTCGAAACTCGAAACTGGATCAGTTAGTCACAGTGTGTATTCTCTGGTAGATATATATCTATGAAAATTGGAAGCGCGCGACGGATTGGTACCAAATGAGAGACAACGATTTTAGATTATCAGTTTTCGATATTCGACTCATGTATACATTACATATTCGTAGATTAAAGCTATTTACATATAGATGTCGTATACACCTGCGATCACAATATTCGAAGGACCTCGCCTCGATCTAGAACGATCTTTCCGTGCCGGATCCAATTTGATAACTACAGTCTTTCTTCGCTGAATGCTCTTCCTTCTTAGTTCCGTAATATGCCACGAAAAAGTCGTTCTCTCACGCGCGATTTAATTTATTTATATTACTAGAAGAAACGCGAGATTTTTTTGAAAAATTTCACGAAACGTGTTTCTCATCGCTCGCTTCAGCTTGAAGCTTTTCTCATATGTTGCTCGGTTGATCGGTAGATGTAGTCCTTCCCTATACGACGCCCTTTGACATCATCCTCACCGTGTTCTTCAAAGCTTGTCTTTTATTACAGAACCAGATTCTTATCACCTCCCTATCGTATCCTAGTCGATGCGCTAAAGTCGTGATCTCATTACCTGTAAAAGAGAAAAATTGAAACTTTCAATGTATTACAGTAAGACAGATTTGAAAAAGAATCGACAAGATTAAAAGTGAAAAATTTATTTAATAATAGAGATAAATTAAATGGCGCGCACAACTAACCGGTGGGATGAGTGTTTCTGTCAAAGTGTGCGTTCAGCAGTTCCAAAGCTTGAGGCGTAAAGGAGGTCCGTCGTTTTCGCTTCTTGCTCGGTTCGACCCCGATGAAGTCCGTCAGATGATTAACGCCGCTCTTGTACCTGGAATCAGATGCACTACTCTTGCTCAAATTCGGAAGATTGCATCATCGACGATTACATGTTAACGTTATCACGCCCGTTATGATTAATTTTGTGCATTCTCGTTTGCGATTATAGCCGCGAAATAGGATCCTGTTTAAAGGTCTGAGTTAATCACCACGTTTTTGCAATAATTAATTACATCCACGGGTCTGCATATTGAGCTCAGCATTTCTCTCTTGCAGTTTATTGAAATATTGTTATAGATAAATCAAATATGAAAAAAAAAAAATTTTGTTTACCATTTTGCATACTCGTAATTACGTTAACGCGAAATAGGATACTGATTAAAAAAGAAAATCGCCAGGGTCACGATATTCTGACACGTTCGGTTGCAAATATCCCATTTAGTATTGGATTTTTCCCCGGGTATACAGCTCGGTTGATTCACGAGCCGAACTTACTCCATGTATCGTGAAGCAGACCTTGCGACGGCAATGTCGGCGTCGGTGTCGACACGAATAAAATTAGCAATCGAATAGTCGTGGCGCTTTTAAACTTCAATTTCTATTTTATTCATTATCCAATGAGCTCATTAAATCTCGAATAGTTTCTGCGTTAAAATCGACACATTCGTTATTTCTCAATTATTTTCTGATGGTTAATTAAAATGTTTAATTAAACTAATGTACGTTATCTTTTAATGATTTTATAATAATTATTGAATTTATCATTATGTCTCCCGTTGCAGAATTCGTCGGTCGTAGTTATACTTCTCGCGATATTACTACAGCTTCGAACACACACACACACAAATAAGTTAAAAGGAATTTATAAATTTCCGATCTCGGGAGTCTTGAGAATCGAGAATATGCAAACTTTTTTGGCGTCGTGCATCTAGTCGGCAACGTAATTTCATTCGACGAATAGCATTATCGGGTGGTACAGCGCGACATGGAAAAAGCTCGCGGTCGCGACAGTAAACAGGAGAACTTCCGTTGGGACTCCCGGGTGAGCGATGAGAAGCGGTTCGGGACAGAGGCTGTGGGAACAGAGAGAAAGAGAAAGAGAGAAAGAGAAAAAGAGAAAAAGAGAGAGAGAGAGAGAGCTCGACGTGCTGATACGGTTATAGGTACGGTTGCAGTGCCCCGGCTCAAAATTTATGTTTTTAATTTAACTCCGAATGACCAACTGTCGAGTCGAAAAAAAAGTACACGGGGAGACATTAGCATCGCGAGGTAATATTTCGTCGAATTCGCGAAAACAATATGCTAATGGAGAAGTCGGTGTGAGAGCGCGAAGAACCGACGCGACCGATTCGACGGGGTTGGGATGCCACATCGTTGGTATGCGTTGGTATATACCGATGAGTGCAATGGAGAGAAACGCCGAGTGCAAGAAGAGGAAGAAGGGGAGGGCGAAAAGAAAGAGATGAAATAAATGAGTTAATACGTAAAAGACGCGAAGAAAGAAAGAGAGAGAGAGAGAGAGAGAGAGAAAGGAAGAAAGAGGGAGGACAAGGGAAGCTGCGTGTAAACTCGTGCGTGGGTGTATAAAGCATTATTGCATATATAGGTGTAAGAAAGGAATATACACAGAGAGGTTTAGACGAATGATAGAAGGAAGAAGGACGAAAACAGAAGGAAGATGGAAGCTGCGAGTGGAAGGAATGACAGAGAGAAAGAAAGAGAGAGAGAGAGAGGAAGGGAATGCGCTGCCGCGGGTAAGAGCGAGGTGACGGCGGTTGTGAGGGGAGGGAGAGACGCAGGGGGAGAGGTACATCAGAAACCTGATTTTAATTAGTCCACAGTTTAATTACTCGGCAGATAAATCGTGCACGTGCACCGCATAAACTAGCCGCTTTCATTTTTCCCGGACGCGGCCGGCGCACGGTCGACGCTTAGTTCTACGCCGCGCGAATGCAGGATGGGTCATTGTTGTTGCCGGTTTTACCCGTGAAAAAGAGAAACGACTGTACCATCCGTCGCCACTTCCGTCATCGAATGACTCGATTATATATGTGATGCGCTTCCTCGCGGATCTCTCTATCGCGGATCGAAGCGTAATGATCATCATTTCAAGAAAGAATAAAGATCGACCCGTTTTTATATTAATATTTCTTATATCGTTAAATGTCGCCCAATT
This sequence comes from Formica exsecta, assembly GCF_003651465.1. Taxonomy (NCBI): domain Eukaryota; kingdom Metazoa; phylum Arthropoda; class Insecta; order Hymenoptera; family Formicidae; genus Formica; species Formica exsecta. Next base: position 1,870,625 of record NW_021850941.1, read on the forward strand.
CTAAATTGTATTTATCTTTAACAGTCTCATATGAATACGCCCAATGTTGTTTCGCATTAAGAATTATGCAGACGTATTTAAATGAGAAATTTAATCGGAACCACGTAGAATATCCAGCCTCTTTTGAGTAACACGAAGATTGTATATAATTAAGTGATAATAAAAATAGAGAAATCAGAAAAAAAACATAATAATAATAATAATAATGTATCACCTAACTTGTGTGTGATAAGACGTTAATCCAATTTAATTTCAAAAAAGTTACACGCTATAAAAGTTGAGAGTGTGTTAGCATTCTGATTACGCGATGCTTTTTAATCGTAACGCGGCTACATGGATTCCTGATTAGCTCGCGGCATAAAGTTCATTAGATTTTATATATCGGCTCGTAAAATTTACACCTTATGGAAATACACCGAGGCCGAGATTCTTAAGTAGGATCGGTGGATCTTTTGCGACACAGCGAAAGCATTCGTGGCCGCATTTGCCGCGTAGCTGCCTGTAGCGAATAGCGATCGCGCTGTAACGGTTTCTTCCATTCTAATTAACATTCCGTGTATTTATTAGACGCAGATCCGCAATTAATCAGGTGAATTCAATTAGCGAATTACCAATTAGCACGTACACGTTCGCACGCTCTCGCGCAAACCGTAAAGTCGAGGTCGCGTTGGACTATTGCGAAATAATCATGTATCACAAATACAACGTTAGAACTTGACTCGTAATCGAGAGACTTCTGCGCGACTAGAGAACTTCAGTTGTTGTTTAAATTAATTACAGAGCGATTATACGGCGGAGACCGAAAATAACGTTGCGTTTATGTTTTATATGTTGAAGATCTAATTCGAGAAGGAAACGTCTTCTCACGGTGTTCACGATAATTCTTAAAGTATCGTAAAAATATATTACTCACCTCTCTTCTGCCTCCTTCATCCACCTCTCGAGGACCGGCTTAATTTTCTGCGCGCTTTTCGGCGTAATGTCCAGCTTTTCGAATCTAAAGCCAAGAATAAGGCTTGGATTCCATTTCTCGAATAATTGATAAAAATGATAAAAGGAAATGGATGTGCGTATCGAGAGAAGGCGACACAAAGACGTAAAAAGATGAAAAAAAAAAAGATGAAATCTAACTTTAAATATAATATAACATGTACGCAATATAAATATGTATTTGTGGAAGTTTAAGTCTTTCAAATATTTTCTCTGAGCATTTATTTCTCGCCTTTACGTCTTTGTCCCACTAAAGGAGCACTAAGAGACATGCATTGTGATTCAATAACAGGACATTGACAATGCGTGCATGCTTTAAGGTTTGGTGATGCCGTGTATGATGTTGCCAACGCGCTACGCAAACGCTTCTCTCGTGCGGACGAAAGTTCGAGTCTCTTGGACTAATAGTGAAACAATCTAGAGCTTTTAGACTCGACGAACGTTAAAAACCGCGAGAATCCTTTGACTTTGTTCTATTCTTTTATTCTTAGCGCGTTGGCGACATCATGCCCAAGTTTGCCAATGCCCTGGCTCGAAGAAAGTTAATTTTAGAAGTGCTCCTTTCGCGCATCTCTTTTCCGAACGAAATTAGAAATTAGTGAGAGTGTTTGTGCAGCTATACCCAAATACGCCTGCCGATTGTAAAGCAGGAGAGGACCGCGAATCGGACGAACGCAAGTGACGAAGATGAGGAGAGAAGAGAGGACGATTATCGTCCATCTTATTTTTACGTGGGATACGTCGTTGATTTTAACGATTGATTAATTAGATTATAATCTCTTTCTCCTTCTCACGACCGTCGGAAGATTCTCAATTTTCCATCGTTGGGTATAACTGCGATTTCTTAAAGGATTTTCGAGTTTTAGATTTTTAGGTAAATTAAGTAGCGCATGAGAGGGGTGAACGTACGTAGCTTGCTGCTGAGAGGCAATCTGCGAGGCAGCGTACATCTGGGTAGCCAGGGCACTGGGGAACAATCACCAATGCTTATGTTAGTTGATACGATAAGAATTTTCTAAGAGTTATAAACTTTTTCTTTCTGCTTGTTACCGGCATCACCACGGTGGTTCCCATTCATATTTCCAAGACGCGCTCAATCGACGAAGAAAATAAATAGCATGACAGTCTAGAAAGCCCATGTTGATAAACATTTATTTATTAAATATTGTACGTTTACAGTGAACGCAATAATTTTGTAAAATTTTTACAGATACGTATAATTTAAATTAGTATAATTTAGATCTATATTTAAACTGCAGCATAAATTAGGAACCATCGTGATGTATTACGGTATAAATAAGCTTATCTTTCATGGCACCTCAAAATTGAATAATAATTAAACCTGCAAAAACTGCATCGAAAATTTTCCAGTCTTTGAACGAATTTCAAACGTTTCGATAAATCAGACGCATAATTTAATTTTGTTAAACATTATCACGCGAGGAAGAAAACAAAAACTGCTTCGCGATTTTCTTAGCTTTACATTCGGGCGTTTATTCCTAATGGAAGATACTATTATAAAACCAACGAACGGATAACTATCTCTCTTTTTGCTACTCTGTGAACAAATTCCAACCCTTTCTACGCCATTTCCAGTGACCTGGCACACTGTCGTTTTACATTCTACCTTATTATTGAATTTTCATTAGCGACGTCCGTTTCGACGAACGCGAGGAGGACGACGCAACGGGAACTAACCTGCATATGGCACTTTGGCTGTATGCGGGCCCTTCGGTGACACTTAGGGCCTGCCCGACCTGAGTCTGTGTCAGACCCAGAGACAGTCTGCGCAGCTTAAAGACCTTCGCGAACTCCTTGATCTCGTCCAAATTGATCCCATCGACCACATTGTTAGTGGCCTCATTGATCGTTGGCTGGTCTGTAATAAAAATTCATACAACGTTCTACTCCTATTTTTCTGATAAATAAAAAAAACAATGCTATATAAAATCATCGCGATTTACTGGCATTAAAATTTTTAGCAAAAAAAAAATTAAATCTAGTTGTATGCTGAATTAATTTTAAATAAATTAGCAGCAATACTAAGCAAGAGATTTTCGAATTAATATTTCTAATCCATTTTTAAATTTTCTATTGATAGTTTTATTATTTATCAAAGATTTTAATTTTTTTATAAGAGCTATTTAAACAAATCCTTGATTGTATGAATCACCTCACAAGTTAGTTGCAGATACAATATCGAGTCAATTGTAAACGAGATGAAATATTCGTGGTTCAAGGGTTAATGTGATAAACATTCTTGCGTCACGCATGTGATTGCTTTTATGATTCTAATGGTGCATTTTGAACACAACCCAGGGATTCATTGCCAGTCATTCGAGCGCACATTTTAATCGATTCATCGAAACTCTTGCGAAAAGGCTAATGACACCACGCAGTTTCGTTAAAGCAGCTCGAGCTGCAACGATTTCTCTCGTAAATCTGTCATCCCGAATATATACGCACGCAATAGAAATGTGTGCCCACATACTCTGTAATCTCGTCCAGTCCGCCTGGTTTCTGCGCCGCGCAATAAACTGCAAATCTTTCTTCTGCGACGATATTTCTATGATCGTTAATTGTCGATCGAGGCCCCAAGTACTTCGCACGTTTCAAACAAAAAGTTTGCGAGTACATTAGCCTCGACTTTAGCTCAATAAATAAGAGATTGCAACTAATCGACTAATTTAACAGAACTCTATCTTTGATCTAATCGCGCTTATTGATTAACTTATTTAAAACTTTATATAAGTTTCAAATTTTGCATTAAATTTAATATATAAAATAAAAATGACAAAATTTTTGATAAAAGCTTGTTAATTACTTATAAATTCACGTATATAAAAACTTGAAATATGTTAATTATACAACAAAGCAGAAATTATATAAAATGATTATTTTTTTCGTAATTGTGATTTTGCATCCTGTTTTTTATGCAAATCATTAAAATTCTATTGGAGAATGGTTAACAAAAGGCAAATATTTATGTGTAGAATGCTTCCATCTAAACAGCAATTGAGAATCGTTAGCTTCATGCATTGAATGATTATTCCACCGCGTCAGAATGACGAAGTGCCAGTCTGCGCAATGATTGTAAATTATTAAAATTATTGTCAGCTAACACGAGGTTACGCGCACTGCTGGAATCTTTATGGCTTCCTAGAAGGCAGTAAGGAACGAACTAATGCCCCGTAATGAGCCCAGTGCTATACGATATCCTATTACAGTTATCGAGCGATCGATGGTTGTTCGAAATATTATTATTCGCCAGCTACAAATGCGCGTTTAAACGTTAAATCGCTTCTTTAACGACAACAGGAATAACGTTTTGTTGTATTGTTGGAGAGAAGCATCTGAGTAAAACCGATCGAAAAATCAAATGTGTGCGCTTCAATTAACAGAAATATACGTTTGCAAATTTGTATACAATCATGCGCAGCCGCGATTAACGTCCTGTCAAAGATATCCGTTGGAATGTGACAATTTGACAAGATAAAGATAAGAAGCGCGTTTGCATGTAGTAATTGCTTCTTCAAGAGAGATCATTATGCATGCAATTACTTGTCGACATTAGCGACTGTGCTTCTCGTATAGGCAAGATGATTGCGATATAGAAAGATGGTGTCCCCTGCAAAAGTTGTAATTAAAAGCTGTCAAGGAATAACAACATGGTTACCCTCGGGGCCTCGATTATCATTTTCGCGCGCATGTTGATGTGTCATTTTAAACGCACTGCCAAGTACCCGTAAACCGCACAGATCATTTCGACTTTCGACCCCCGTCGATTAATAGTTATTGCAAGGAAAAAAAGAATAAGCTATATCTTACTCGGTGAATCGTTCAAGAGATCATCCTCCTCCTCCTTCGGGCTATGCATATTGCTCGGGGAAGCCTTTACTCCAACACCGCCTGGTCCATGCGTTGTCGTGATAGTAATCTCGCCGTTGCTGGCGGCCAATCTGTTCAAAGCGGATGCGGCGGACACAACGGATTCGTTCAAAGGTGACGACTGCTCCGGTCGTTCCCTATGATGTTTTTCCGTTGACTGTGAACAATACAGTAGTAGCGGGACAGATTAGCGGGGTCTTCACTGCGGGGGCATGGCAATGCTCCTCTTTTGCGCCAATTATGCACTTCATAATGAGACGGAACCGCTCGGGACACTTTACAGTCTAATTAGCAGAAAGAATGCCACAATAGTACTGACGGAATACTTTCTTAACAAGATCGCTCGGTATCGGGAATTATTCAGATTGCTCCGCTGACCTCGCCGCGGTCTCCTCCGTATCGCGAAAACTATGTATTCCATTATTCGAATATGTCGCGTGGTTCGATAAAAATCCATTTACATTTTTTTTTAAATTTGGAAAAGAAAAGCTAGCAAAGGCATCTTTTTCTATTTCGTACAATATATTATTTATTAACAGTTATAGATAGAATTAAGAGAAAGTAAATAACATGTAGGTGTCGGACAATCATTATTAGAGATAAAGCGTAAAATATGATAGTTATTACGGTGTCCGTAGAAAGCAATATTTTCTTTTACAATAGGCTTTATATTTTTATGATATCACATAGCCAGAATTAAAATTATAAAAAGTAATGATATATCCATTAATCTTATTGCATTTAGTATAACATAAAAAATTATATTTTATATCTATACGAGAACAGTTATCTAATTAAATATATGTATACATATATATAGGACATGCATGACCTTTCGTGTATTTTAATCCTTGCCGCTTTTCGGATCTTAATCGTTCACGCGCGACGCGAATAAAATCTCGGGCGGCTGATATCACTTTAAATAAAGCCGCGGACATTCCTGCGCGGACAATAATTTCTATGAACGACAACCTATTGACCGCACTCTCGAGCACTCCTCGACTCATCCTCGCCGATACTCGATGTCTATCAGAAACCAATCGAGCGTTAGTCAGTTACCATCGATTGAGCCGAAAAGCAGTGCAAACATTATTTGCCGCTACGTAACTCGTCATCCTACCGCGGCCGGTCCATATCCACGAACTTCAATCCACTTAGGCAGAATCCCAAAGTTCTCCTTCTGCCTCTCGTTCTCTACCTGTTCCGTACGCTCTATCTCCATCTCTATCTCTCTTCTCTTTCCTTTCTCTCTCTCTCTCTCTCTCTCTCTCTCTTTCTCTCTATCTTTCTCTTTCTCTCTCTCAATTGCCAGAATAGGAACCCAACTTGGTAGAAACGAAGTTAGCGCGGACCGCAATCGATATAATAGCGGCCGAATCCGCGGAGCTGCGATGTCCAGTGAGTGCTAGGGTTAGAAGCAGGGAGGGGGCGAAGGAGAGAGGGCGAGAGGGAAGGACGAACCCGAGAAAGGAGGTAAAACGGGGTGGGATCCGTGGGGTTGGAGAGGGGTAGTGAGACGTTAATTATACATTGAAATTAGTTGCAGAGTTTGCCCTGTGCTCGCCGAGGCAGTCTAGGGCCACTAAGTATGGACGACGGGCCAGCCTTAGTCCAAGCTGGTCAGAGATAGTCGATATTATATTATATATCGGCACATCTTGATTGCACAACATTATGCGCTGGCACATCGTCGGGTTACTATGTGTTTCGCACAGCGAACGCGCGATGATTTTACGCACGGAAATTGTCGATGAAATTTTGAATAATTGAAATTATTATAATTTTCTACATTTTATGTTCGAGACGGCACAATCAAGGTCAATATTACGATGTAAAATGTACGACGAGAGAGAGAGAGAGAGAGTCAACTATATATATTCGGGAAATGTTGAAATTGTACCTACCTTGCGAAGTGGGGATAAGAAGCTGAGCCCCTTGAATGCCCTGAACCAATTGACCGGACGTTAGGATGAATTGAGGCATCGCAACCGGTTGCGGTTGAGATAATAGCTGAGGTAACGTCGCCATTGGAGCCGAGCTAGGTGGCAGAAGATGGGAAGCCGCCGTCGTACTCGAGGCTGTTGGTATCGTTCCACCTGGGAATGAAAATTAACAATTTCACCGCGTTAGATTACCTTTGTCATTTAATTTTCGCGCAATCCTCGATTCTGCGTTCCGACTTTAACCGCACGAGCTTCTATATCCATTTAAATTCTTACATAAGAAACTAGATTAATTTATATTTCTATTATTTCTTACCTGACGAGCTGACAGTCAGATTCAAGGGAGTATTAATTAACTGATTATTAGTCAATCCCGCCGTCATCCCTTGAAGACCAGCGGCCAGTGACGCAACTTGTGGAAGATTTTGCAAATTCGCTAAATTTTGGAGATTCTGAAGTGTCACCATACCGGCCACTACGCATAAAATTTCGATAGTGAGAAAGCGATATCAAAAAAAATTTATATAGTTTCGCGAAGGAGAGACATCTTGTACTTACTCGTTCCGTTTAGATGTGCTTGTGCAACCGCCGCACGTTTCGCTTGATGGAGATTTTCGGGTGATGGGCTCCGTCGTCTCTTTCGTGAATTCTTCATGTCATCTATCATCATTTGATGTTCGTGAAGCGCACCACCGCCTGTCGCCGGTTCGGGGCTTCCACTGCTACTCCTATCGCTGTCCTGTAACAGACATATAGATTTATAAATATATAATTAGAGATCAGATTTTGAAACTGGACCACTTTCAGTTTATAAGAGGTAAGCAAAAGTTGTAAAAATGCTTCTATATCGAATTATGCTGATAATTTATGATACTGGAAAATTATATCAGTAATATAATAATATTTTTAATTAATTAACCAATTAACGTATACCAATATAAAAATTATTTTGTTAAAAGATTACACACTCTCTTGATCGCTTTCAAAATGGGATAGTGTGGATCATATTTTCCCTCGCAAAAATCAATCAAACAGCTATGTAAAGGTTTTAACATGAGCTAGCAATTTTTATTGTGATGGCACGTTTAACGCGAAAAACATTAATAATTATTTATAATTTATATAGTTAATATTTATTAAAATATATTATTTTAGAGCGCGCTTGGCAAATATGAGAAGAAACAGTGATAGAAAGTGAAATATATACAAAAGTAGATTAGCGAAAATAATTAGCGCAATACACAAACCAATGAAGCTTACGATGCTTCGGTGATCATTGTCGAATATCAATTTTCACTTACGCATGGCAATGAAAATTGAGCTTGTCTGTATTATCTCCTGGTATCGGTCCTTGCCCATAAACATAATCCAGTAACGCGTGCAAAGTGATTTAGTTATTCACGCTCAATAACACATTTTTGGAATTAACTTGGTCATCGAACCAACCGCCCGATTTAATCAATACCAATTTGATGCAGTCGCGCGCGACATACGTTGTGTAACTTCTAAAAATCTTTCAAATAATTGCAAAAGGTTATTCTACGCGAAGGCGAGAATTACATGGGCCAAAAAAAAAACAATATATTAATCACGCGTTTTCTCGTCGCTTTCTGCTTTCGCGTGACTGCAAATATATAATTCATGCATATTTACAGAATACCGGCGGAATAATTAACGAACGCCCGGCACATTAAGGCGTGCCGTGTATACGTACGCGTGCACATATAGCCGAGGTTCTTAGAAGACAATCTAAATTATAATAAATCGATGGAGTATATATGCCGTAATGCTTTACCACCACGAGTGTATGTCGACGATGGTGGTGGTGGTAGTTGTGCCGCGGAGAGTAATGTTACCGGTGCGGCCTCTTTGCATAATGGTATGGAAATATGCCGGAACGTGTATCGCCATAGTTGGATACAGATTAAGCGTTTTAGAGCTTCGACACTCGAGTAATTCGGGAAAAAGAGTTTCCACGGATAACTGGATTCATGAATAAATCCTGGGTAAGCTTCTTCGGTGACTATCACCTTTTACCTTGGACATATGACTGCTCCAATTATACACATTGATGTGAATATCAGAACAAACTCACGCGTATAAAGAGTATTTTAAGATAGGTTTAAGGCAGTGCAATAAACTCGAATCTTTTCGGCAAGTGTATATAAATCATTCTTTTTATCATCTCTTCTTCGAAGAATAGACCGTGAAACCGACGTGAGAATAACTGAGAACGGAATAAAACACGCAAATATCGTGTTAATTGCATACTGTCAAACAATCTCATTACATTCAGGTTGATTTAAAAAAAAAAAAAAGATATCCTCTGGGTGCGGCTTGTAATCCCGGTTTGAATTTTCGTCAAAGTCGCACAATGGGCCGCGCGCGTCGCTGGTCGAGGCATTTCATTGCATAAAAAATAGATAAAGCCTGGTCGATAGGTAACGAACGAAAATAGGAGGCGCGGCAGTTCAATTTTTTTTCCACGCAAATTCGTAAACGGCTATACCGCCAGTATAGCCACCCTATATTAAATGGACGAGGCGAGGGGGATTAGTTGAATGCACAGGCTCGACCATTTTGCTTGTAAAAGTGCGCACGATATACAGCCAGCCGTAGAAACATATGTTTACGAGTTTTCGATATTTCGCATAAATTAATCAGTGCTGCAACATCGCGACGCATAAACCGGCGGCTTTTGTGTGAGACCATTGACTTTTTCTCGATTGGATGATGCTTTGCTCATAGAAATAAATATTTGTATTTTTCATTATATCTATACAAATAAAAGTGATGTTTATATATAACTAATCACATTGTAATTAAGAAATAAATTAAATAATTTTTTTAATTATGAGCAATTCTCGGATTTCAAGACATTTTCTAATTTTGTGCATTTTTGTGGTTCTTATTACCATCTATAAATATACATAATCACAAAGCAATAAAATTGGTATCGATAATTCTATATAATATCGGGAAAACAAGTTATAATTTGTAATTAGCGTCTGATTCTTTAGTCCACGCCTCAGGAAAAACATTCAACGAATCGATTTACTCAACCAAGTCGTACGAAAGGAGCGGCCGTGCTGCCCACGCCATTGATTTCGCCGATTCTTTAAATTCTCCAGGAGAAATCGGTCGCGCGATCGATAAAAAATCCCGCGTCTATAGGCCATCTCGCTAATGCGAAAAAGCAGGCTGGACCCCCCTCGCTCCCACGAGCGGGGACTAGCAGTGAACGACCAGTGTGGAAGGCACGAAAAAAATACATGATCAGAAAGAGAGAGAGAGAAAAGAGGAAAGAGGGCGAATGAGCGTTCGGTTGGTCGTTGGAAATGCAACAATAAACATTACTTATCGGCGCGGGGGTCTCTAACAATACGTATACGAGGAGAAGCGGCGCGGCTGCCGGTAGCAAAGCGCAAGTTTTTTGCAATAAAGTCATTTCGAGCCGTTTGAGTTATGGGTAATTCCTGCGGAACGCCCGGACCTGTACGCTCTAGCTAGCTGGTCCGAGTCCGGTCCATTGATTAGTATTAATGACTTAGCTGCACTCATTTCGCCCGAATAAAAGTAATTGGATTTGGCTTCGAACCCCGCGCTGTAGTTTGGCGTCGACGGCGGCGTCGGGCGGCGTCGACGGTGGCCGGCGTCGGCGGCGGCGACGGCAGTGGCTGGCAGAACAAAACTCGTGGCCGCGTGTAAAAATACATTAATATCTGTTTGCGCTTAATAAACGATAGCCGCGCTGACTTCAGACTAATGGCCGTATTCCGGAATCGGTAATACGCATTTTTATGTTTCTCTTTCTGATACGCGGCAGAGCGGCGCGTCGTGCCGCGCCGCATCGGCGTTGGTTCCATTCCATCTTTGGTTGCGGCTGTTTCTGCCCTGGCGATCGATTTGTCGAGCAGGGTACTGTTAGCAGTTATGAAAATTGAACGATTTTTTGGCAGGAGAAGGCTTCGTATGTGAATTTTACTACGCGCGCTCGCTTCGGTCGAACGCGAAAAAAACGCGAGAAATATTTAGGTGCTTTTTTTCCACATTTTTACGCAAATAAATTATTTACCATATTAACTAACACATCAGTTAAGATTCCGATGAAAAATTGACGCATGTTTACCGAAATCAAAATGGGAAATTTTTCTATAAACATAGAGCATACACAAGCTGAGCCTTAAATACACATTTAAATAAAATCAAATGTAGTAATTATAGATTCGACCTGATTTGAATTTCACAAATCTCTTTGAGCGTCTAAATTATTTAATGGAATAATTCCGCCACAAATACAGTGTGCGATAAACATTGTTTATAAATATATTACAAAATTGATTGATTTAATTTTTGCAAATTTGATTTGTGTTTGTATATCGCTAATTATACGCGATCAATCGGGATCAATAATTATTTGAAATCATTTAACACGTGAGAAAAAGACGTAAAAAAATCAGAGAGAATGATGAATTTCCATCACGATTAAAGATTTTAACGAATCTTGTGGGGAAGTCGCAATTATCACCGTGGTCATTGCGAAAGGGTGTTATCGAAAGTGGAAACCCAGCGAGACAGTTGCAGAGGACCTGCTCTTTACATGAAAAGGACAAGAACGGAGACAACTGGAAAGGTAGACAGAGAGCCCTTTTGACAGAGAGAGAATCGTAGAGATAGTTATGAAGGGGAAAGAAAGAGAGAGCGAGAGAGAGCGAGAGAGAGAGAGAGAGAGAGAAAGAGAGAGAGAGAGGGAGGGAGGGAGGGAGTAAGAGATAGAATCCGCTCGACCCCTCGGTTCAGGCCGCTTTGTCTGTAAGTGTAATTAGTCCAGGGTGGGGTTCCTGGGGAGTCGAGACTCGGGGGTATAAGGGAGGGCAAAAGAAGGGGGGTGCAGTAGAGCAACGGCGCGGTTCATCCTGGCTTCCCTCGCCCCATCGTCGTGCCCCACCACCGCCTTATTTATATGCAAATGAGCTTCATTTCGCGATATTAATGTTCCACCCGAGTCGGCCTGCCTCGGCGCGAAGGGGTGCGAGGATACGCGGAAAAGGGTTCGTCCTCGTATATGTTTACGACCGTTTCGCTTGCATGGACAGCAGCCGAGTCAAAATGTCAAAAATTGCGACGATCTCAATATACGACCGAATAGATAATTTTGTCTTTTAGTAAAAGAAAATGCACAAAATTATAAAAATGAAGAAAGCAGTCTTAGCTATGCAAGTTGGCGAGATTGAAACAGAAATATATTTGTGTCTCTTTGCGCTTACTCTAATAAATTGAGAGCAATGTCATTATATTGCAAGAAGTTCGCCTCGCGATTGCCTCTTTTACGCGTGTCTTTTTCGTTTAACCGTCGTAATGCTCAATCTTCGCAGGCGGATCGAAAATTTTCAACGGCACGCCGTTGTAGTCCCAAGTCGCGGCGCTTATATGGCGCGTAGATAGTATAGATAATGACCGATTTATCGTAACGAGTGGAGCGTGGCAACGGGTAGAGACAGACCCCCATCAAGGCCCCACCGGGGTAAATTAACAACAGACAAGCCACTTGAAACATTACCGAGGCTTCCTAGCAAAGCAAGTCGGGGGTGGGCTCGCGCTGTTGCCTTACTCAACATAAATTAGGACCGATAGAAAGGGTAGATTGTAGAATGTTGAGTGTATAACGACCGGCGCCGCGTTCTGCTGGTAACGGTGTCTCGAGCATCCGCGCGCGTCGCGTCTTACTCTTGCAGCACACGCGAGCCCGAAAAATCTGGCACGCCACGTGATATCCGCGCACGCTCGTGACCAAGAAAATTCGAGCGCCTTCATCGAAGTGTCGTGTTAATCGATATGCGAGATGTGTCGCGCATAAATGCAGTTATGATTTCATCATTTTTTCTTCTCTCTTTCGCGTAATAAAATTTTTAATTTTTACAAGAATTAGATTATGAAACTCTCACTGGATACATTAAACATATTTGCGTACAAGTTATTATAATAGATTTATAAAACGAATCAGGTTTCTGTATTAAGAGAATCGAATATTTATAAAATATAATACAATTGTTGCCAATTTCGCATCATTGCGCGATATTAAAATACGTTTTTGCATAATCATGTAGAATTGAGAGAGAAAGTGATCGTTATGCTGAACGGCGTCACCGGTAATGTCCCGAGTTCCTTCGAAAAGCTTAATTACGACGAGTCAGCGAAATAATTCGAAATAGGAGTAAACGTTTGTGCCGACGGTATTTGCATTTAATGGATATTAAAATGAATGACCATCGCTCATTACGAATGCCGCGGGGCGTTCGTGGTAAAATTGTGGGTAATGAAGTCGCGAGACGAATCTTACTTGTAAATGGATCCTTCATTATATCCAGATACAGTTCTTTGAGGAATGCGCCCTAACGACTGTTCGGACACGCCGCTAAGAAATTTATGAGAATTTCTCACCGTAATATCGAAAAATAAGGGCGTATAATCGTCTTTATTATCTCGCAAATATGGCCTTGATGAGATATTTTCAATTAAATCACTTCTCTCGCGCAATTACACAAGTTTGATATTTGTCCAAATAACAAAATGCATTGTCTAAAAAAAAAAATAAAACTTTCGATATATATTTTATTAACGCGTAATTTATGTAAGAAATGCGTTATATACTTCTCGAAATTTTTCCCTCCTCTCTGACCAGTGTTAACAATCAACTCGAACAATCCATTCCGCATATTCTTCACGGCTGGCATCTTAATGCGCGCGAGTCGTAAACCGCGCGAACGTGGTGTAAATCTATTCGTACCGTCGTTGTTTAGCTCGGTCTGCGCCCTAAGAGAGGACGGTCGGTCGAAGTAGAAAGAGAGGAAGGACAGGGACAACGCCGGCGGGGTGGTTGAGTGAGAGAATCGGAGGTGGGTCGACCGATGCATGAATATACATGACCTTACCACCAACCCTTACACCGCAACGGGGCTCTGCTTACATTATTGTATATCTAATTCCGCGGGTGGTTCTCAAAATTTGCCGACCGTCGTCGCGACGACGGCCCGCCGCGTTGGCCGTTTACATCCGGCTGAGAATCACTGCCGGCTCACGACATTATGCAGGCAGTCTACATATTATACATTCGGACTGGGATTCAATTAAGTTTGGTTAGACCAAGTCCCGCGGCCCTCTCCCGCATCCGGTCTGTACTTCCTTTCTCTGACTCGCGCCTGGTTCCGAGTAGCGCACATTTTTGGTGCAACCGATATTGTCATCAAATAAGACCATCGCCTAGCTTGTTGTTCGACACTATATTTGATCTCGAAGATTTGTCGATCGTAACTTACACTATATAGATATTTGATTACATGTGCTCTAAAAATGATAGTATGTAAAGAATATCTACTCTCTAGAGATAATAAGACATGTTATAAGTTCAAATTATCAACGGTATTTTAATAGCAGACAGCTAGTAATAAACACAAAAAATAGTATCTCTTGCAATAAAGCTACAACGTCTGTATCATGTTGTCTTTATGTCTCCTGAAATTTCTCATTGCAAGAAAGTCTATGATCCAACCGTTGGAATTCTCTCTCTCTCTCTCTCTCTCTCTCTCTCTCTCTCTCTCTCGTCGGAACCGCTGATTATCCATCAGCCGATTCAAGCGTACATAGGCATGGTCAAATCGGTCCTTGCGACTTAAGCGGCGAGAACGTTTGACATTTGGCGGGCGTAACCGGCTGTATGGCAATAAAGTTAATTGAAATACGTCAAGTGTATATAGCCTAACGCTGAAAATACTTATACGAGTTGGTGCGCGCCGCGCCGGCTCAAGACACGCACGCATGCACGCTCGTGACACACTTCGATATATACTATTGGATGGATAATTAACGGGACCACGTGGTGCAGTCATGATATGCGCCACGAACGAGAGCATCGGCGAATGCGTGAGCGCCCGTCGAAAAGGATGACGGATCACGAGGGTCGTGGGGTAGAGAAGTAGTAGAGATCACGTAAGGGCGAAACAGGCGGGGAAAGGGGATGCGGGCGATGCGCGCGACGGACGGGAAGGCGAAGGGATGCTAAAATAATGACGGAAAATTGCGCGCTTCCATGTTACACGGCGCTGAGCGCCGACACTTAATTCAATTCGATTGCGATACAGTTCAATAATTCGATTAATTAAAAAATATCGCAGAGTCGCTCAGCCGGCTTGCGAATCAGGCTGCGCGCCTTCCGCTTCACGAGAGGCGCAAGGTCTTCGGGCGAATCGCCCCCCTTTGAGCGCCCCTGGTTAAAGTGGGCTGGTGCATCGGCTGGTACGCAGAGTTAGCTAATAGCTGAAATGCAACTCCACACTCGATGTTGCCGCATCATCTGTGATTATTTGAGTATCGAGCGAGCGGTGTTTCCCAAAAGTGCTACGCGCAAGCGAGTGCGTTCATTGGCGATTTTTGCAAGTTTAGCTACATCATCATGCGAATCAACCTCAACCGTGCTCTTCGCCTATACTCTCTCTCTCTCTCTCTCTCTCTTGAGAGAAAGAGAGAGAGAGAGAAAAAGAATGAGATCTTGAGAGAGAGAAAGAGAGAGAGAGAGAGAGAGAATCTGGCTTGCAATATGTATTTGATTCCTAAAAATCTTGTTAATGGATGTTAATAAAGAAATCGTGCTTTCACAGACTGTTCTGCAAACGAGAGAATTATTATTTGTGCTTTCGATTGTTCTCTGCTGAGATGTAAGACAACGATATTTTCTCAACCAGTTTTAAACTAGCTACTAACTGGATCTTTGTCGCGGTTCTTTCCTGCTTCTTGCCATTTTTGTGATTGTGAGAAATGTTTCGAAGTATGCGAGTCCAATGATTTCGCAGAGAAAAAGTTACAATGATAATTTTATATACAAGAGATATAAGGAAGATAATTATTTGTCAACTTATCTCGAAATAAATTACAGATTAAGATCTTTAATTATCGATAAGATTACGATCAATGATAAAGTCGCGATACACATGTGCAATAATCAATATTTGAAAACATATCCCGGCATAGCATCGCAATATACCAATATTTAATTAAAAACAAATGGTGCGATGACGTCTACCTGCGGATTACTTTCTATTAGCTAATTAATTACGCCATATCAATATCTCTTCCGCTATTTCATTAATATGATGATAACGACATAATAATGCGACTGCCACGTCACGCGACACTTCGTGATGGTTTTCCGGAAATCTGAAAACGCACAGGTAGTCCCCCCTACCATTTCACCATCAGAGATTCGCCATATTTAAAAATAGCTGACGACGAAGAGCGCCATCATGGAGTATTCGGGTATGTTATAATCCCGGCGCGGTGTCATAATGATAATAACAACGCGTTAATTAAACTCGCTGATTTATGCGCCTTTCATATTGTAATTGCTCACCGAACTCGAGTCGAGACGCAGAACGAGCGCCCGCTCGCGCAGTTACGGTCTCGGACGATCTCTCGCTCAGAGAGCTGAGATAATGCGAACGAATTAATGAGTCAAGGCGCAATTAATATCGACCACTCGCGCGCTTGCCGTCTAACGGCGAAACCAACTCTGTCCTCAGCCGCGCCGCATAAAAGAAAAGACGTTGTGGAAAATGGAAAGATGAGAGCGGATTTTCGTAATCTTCTACGTTATAATCGTAATATCGCGAGAAGAGCGTTTCTTTTTCTCCCCGGCAGAGAGTGCGAGTCTCGCTCGTGCGCAAATTGCGTATTCTCTTTTCGCTGCTTAATTCAACTCAAGAGTCTCGAATACAATTCGTTACGATTTAACGTCGGCTATGGGCAGCGGGGGG
Organism: Formica exsecta; assembly: GCF_003651465.1. Lineage (NCBI taxonomy): Eukaryota > Metazoa > Arthropoda > Insecta > Hymenoptera > Formicidae > Formica > Formica exsecta. The sequence goes on from NW_021850941.1 coordinate 1,887,252, forward strand.
CTTGGGGGGAAGGGAGGAGGAGAAAGAAATGGACGCAAATCGCTTATTTACACCGTGAACGGTGTAATACGCACGCGCTGGAGGCCATATTTAGTTTACCAACCCGTGGGTATAATGTCTTTTTAGGTACGTTAATTAACAGTATTCATTTTGCACAAAGGTTTCTAATTACGCACTGTACGGAGCCATAGACTTAGTGCCGCCTCCGCAATGGAAATGTTATGTCCCTTCTCGTCGCGCCGACGTCTAGAGTTCACGACGTTGATGTTAGGGAAGCGTCGTCGAAATCAGAGCACTACCGGACTGATCTGGAGATCGTTGTCGGCATCAGACTCGGCAGAGCCCGAGGAGAGCCCGGGATTCCTTTCCGTCCTTCGCGAGACTCGATACCGTTGGTAGGCGGGCGAGAATCGGGACGAGTCGGCCGCCACATCGCGGGTCAATACTTGTCCGGCCGCTTCAGTTAGCAGTCGCATTAATTAATTATAATTAAGTTTTAGTTGACGCGCGGCTGTGGAGCGGAGCGGGGTAAGCAAGGCAGGTAGCTACGCGACTCGCATTTTGAGCATTACCGATATTATGCAGATTTCACCCCTCCCTTTTCGTCGCCGGGGTGTATACTCCCGTCCTCCCTCCCGCCGACCCGTTTCTGCCACTGCCTCTCTCCTTCACCTTACAATGCTACCCCGACCATCGTGCACCCGCCGTCCCGGCCATCCTCACCCTTTCAAGACACGCTCACTCCTCGTGCCACTTGCCAAGCGAGTCGGAGAATGAATTATTTACTTATTTACGGTACGTAAACGGAACTAGCGAGCGACTTATTACTTACATATAGACAGCCGAATTAAAATATCAGAATTTCGAAATGGCGCGTCCCGCTCACTGATAAAGATCGATGAAAAAGATGGATTCGTACAAAGCACCCTGTGGTTTTTCTTGTAATAAATCCTGATGTGATAGCTGGGAAAGCGTCGGCGATCATTAATTTGCGCAACTCGTTCAAACTATTTGTTTTAAAATTCTTTTCATATGAACGCTTTGCACTTACGGATATCTCGATAAACTTCCTTTTACGAAAACAAATTTTTGTGATCAATCGAGTGTGGAAGAGCGAGGAATAAGACGCGCCCTACGGCCACGATTTCCGTCTCTCGCGAATGCTTTTGGCAGGGGGGTTGCTGAAACGACGTCAGACGTAGTCCCGGGCGGCGGCAACTGCACGTCGCCGTAAGAAGCTGTTAATCTTCGGTAATAAACTGTATTTTCATTATAATACGGCATGAATATGCAACGGCGATAATGGCCTTAATATCCCGGCATGCATCTTCCTGTGCTTTACGAGCTGAGCCTCCTCTGCCGGAATTTGAGGCGTACTCACAGTGGATTTTGCGACGACGTTACTGCCGCCGCTACCGCCGCTACTGTCGCTCTCAAGGAGATCTCCTCCTAAGCGCAACGCGTATTCGCGATCTCCCTTTTGAGGCTGCAAACGAATGTATCGTTTCGTCAGTTATTCAAATACCATTGTTATTTTGTACACGATAACTCGCGATGATCTAGAATTATTCCGTTCCATTGTTTGAAGCAGTTTTATAACAAATATTTTTGGTATTTATGCCGTTAAGATTCTAGATAGGACGTTTCTTTTTTCTCGAAAATATTTATTGATTTAAAACTCTTGTGATTAAATTAACTTTTTCTAGTCTCTTTTAATTAAAATTAGTTAATTTTGATAATTAAAAATAGTTCATTTTAACCTAATAACACAGAATCAAGAATGTTATGTCTGCGAAACTAATTTTATACCTCCTTTGATATAGAAATAAATTTTGCTCGATCGAGAATTCGAGCTTGTAATGGGCGCGATACATTACGCATCGCCGTTAATGCGAGCCGACTTAATGTAAGCAGCGAGCGAAGGAATAATAGCGGCCTAGCCTACGGACATTCATTTATCTTAGTTTATTGCTAACTGCGAGGAAACAAACACCGTTGGAATACACAACGACGTGCCATTAACCTCTCAGTCGCTTTACCAACCTGGACTTAACGGTGTATCGTACACTTTTGCCCCATACTTTGCTCGCCCTCCTTCGATGACGATTGAACGATAGATCGTTGTTAACGTTGCTGTTCCTCGTCACTACTTGCGGTCGGACCGCACGATATTCTGATTGTCTTAATCCTTTAGAGTGAACGGAACACGAAACGAAACCAAACATTTACTTTCGTTATTCTCTCGTATTTATCTGAATAGAACGAATCGAACTTAAAAGAGCTATCTGCTATAGTTTGCGTAGAATATGGCAAACATAAGCCCGATTGTGCACCGATAGTCGTCGCTTTACTTGATCCATATTGAAACTTGTGAATAGAATACTTTAATATATTAAGCAAGATATCTTCCTCCGTTTTTTGTCTATTAAAAAATTACCGTTTAAATTTCTTTGCTTTCAATCATACGACGATGTCGATTAGTTCTCCGCTTCTCTCTTTGTGCTTCATTTCTTTTAAGCTTTATAATTCTATATATTCTTCGTTATTTATCTCTTTGTTGCTCTGTACGTGTTTCCATTTATATTAAGTATTTAATATTCTAATCTCTCATAATTAATAACGCAAGAGTTTTTGTTAACTTTTTTATTATTCTCTCTCTTATCATCGAGTTTACTTGCACGCTATAGACTTAGGGGTTTATGTACTACAATACGCATCTCTCTATTTGGGCAAGAGTTTGGTCAGCATAATGAAGAAAAGATACGGAGGATACACGCGGAAGGAGAAAAAAGATTCCGTAGGATAACTCCAGTGGAAAACCGAGACGAAATCGGACACCGATCGACCAAACTGCGCGTAATTAGCGTATCCTCGTAGCGCGGACCAAGCGTTGTTTTCTAGTGAAACAAATTAGACCGTCGTGTCGCACGAACGAATAAATTTAGAGAATGTTTCGCACCGAACGAAAAAAAAAAAAAGAAAAAAAAAGAACGAGGGAAACGAGCACGAGCGAGAGTAGGTGGATGTTGGAGGAAAAAAATTCGAGAGGGTAAAAATGTTTCTGGCATGGCGTATAATGGACGCATTGCGCGCGAATATAATGAGATTTTACAGTGCAATTCACATAAAGCATCGGAAACAACAAAAGGCCAGAATGGAGGGGAGAAGCGCGATAAAAATGCCTGCGTCTAAACACATTATTTCTACCCCACCCTCGCATGCATGCGTTCACCACGCGACGCTCCCGATCTCCGTCCGGACCGTCGACTCCCGCCGCCCCATTATCATTCCACGGATTATTTTTTTGCCACATCAAAAGAAAGAGAAAGAGAGAGAGAGAGAGAGAAAAAGTTATTCTGCATTACGCGAAAATACGGCAATGCATAAATAAACGGTATATCGACACTTAATCCAGGTTTTCTTCGATATAAATCGACCACAGTGATGTCACATGAACTTGATCCATGTTTTATCGATCAAGACTTCCCTAAAGTACTATGATTTCATTTCATCTTATTTCTGTCCTTTTTTTTTATTGAAACATCCGTTCCGGTCCTTCGACCCTGAATAGCCTTTGAGCATTGTTGAACGTTAGCGGTGGCTTGAAAGCGAGCGAACAAACTAGACGAGGAAAGGAGAGAAGGATAGTGAAAGAAAATCGAGGTGTGAGAGGGAAAACGGAAGAAGAGAGAGGGGAATAGTAAGGGAAGGGGGATGATAGAGGCAATCGCAGCAGCGAGGGAGGCGAAAGGAGACAAAAAAATTGGAGGGTGCGTTTCGTCGCGCCGATAAATTTTGAATGCACCTACACCGCCGTCGGGAGAATTAGTAGCCTGTTGGTAATGATCAAAAAAAATTATAAACAAAAGATTCCACGGATGGTGAGCCTTTTTCGTGGATCAGCGAGGCAAGCGGAGCGCTTGCGAAAAGCTTTGACAGTTCCCGACCTGGCGCTCTCATTGCCGGCCAAACCTACGACGCTATATTTAAAAATCGGCGCGCTCTCCCGGAAACTTTCACTACAAAGGGAAGGGGCCAACCGTTTACATCGGGTTTATTAAAATCGCTCGCGGACAAACTGTAACCATACAAGTAAACGTACGTCGCAGTTAGTGGGTAGAGAGAGAGAGAGACTAACGATTCGGCTTCTACGCGCGAATTTTTATTTTAGATCAGCAACAGCGGCTCCTTCAATTGCATCCAAAATTATTCGCGTATGCATCCGCGGCAACGTTCTTTGTCTTTTTCCCATCGCGTTGGATTCGCACGACTACACGTTGACGCAGCAAATTCGTCAATATCATTTATTACGAGAGAACAATACAGCTACCGCCAATTCGCATGCCTGACACGCTATAAAGGATCGCAGCAACAGCAGCAACCGTCCGCACGCGCGACTCGACACTTTCAAACAGTTGCGCAATAATGGTCCCGCTCTTTAATAATGCGTGCGTTACGAGAATTTGTAATCAAACCAGATGGCACACAGAGACGCGCGCGTCAACATCGGTCAGGCGTAGGCGGTGTGAAAGAGAGAAAGAGAGAGAGAGAGAGAGAAAAAAATGATACGCTATCGTACTGATAAAATCATTGGTATAACGGGCAGCCTCTCTCCCATACAAGCACCAGATTTAAACGCGAGATCCACTGATGCGAGTCACTGATGCGCCCACCCTGGCGGCGTGCTACGAGAAGATTCATTATTTTTAATTAAACAAAATAATAATACGCTTATTAATTGATTAATTAAACATCACGCGCGCATTATGCTCCTCCATCAATGGCACCGTCATTTAATCTTCTCTTCGAGCCGTTGGCTGCCAGATGCTTGTATACTTTTTATACCCTCCTGCAGTTTTATCAATTTGTGTCGATAGAAAAATGTCGCGAGGAATGAAACGAAAAACTATTAAACGATACGATTACGTATGTATATACCGGGTCTATTAAAATTTCTTTTGGGAAGAGACCTTTCCATTCACAGATCACACTGCTCACGACAACGCTGTGATTCCTTTTGATAATAATATCTAATTAAACACGGCATACAGACATAACGAACAAATGTGTTACATAATGTCCTATAATGGAATGGAATCTCAACATTTATTCTCTTCTAATCCTGTCTTCTATTTTACTCACAATTAAGTAAAATGTTGAAAAGTGGTAAATGTTTTACTCGCAAACAAAAATTTGAATTGTTATTGTAATTCTCAAGAAAAATCGCGGTCAAAGATCAACGGCAGTTCTTCAACATAAATGTATGTAATGCAGTCTCGCAGAGCGAGCGGATGCGCGTAAGCGCGACACGCGCGAAGTGCATAAACTTCCTGGCGCAAAAGCGAAGCTAGAAAACCGTGCAAGTTGCGGTGGCGAATGCGATATAAAACGCCTTTGTCTTGCAAAAACCCGCAGACGTATATCATGCGAGCCCAGGCCGCTGGCATTGTTTTACTCTCGCATAATTACTGCGAGTCACGTTTTAAAGTTGAATTTCACCTAAATAAAGCTTAATATTATTATCGCGGTCGCAGTCGAGGCGGTACTGCCATTATGAGCCGGTTACACTCTCAAATATCGTTATACCGCATGATCGTTTTCGCGATATTAAGTGCGCCACCGGGTTTTTCCAGTGTTTTTCGTGCGGTGTCGACCACGACCGGCGTTAATTAGATGCAAGGTGTGGACGTACCTCGCCCTAGGCTACCACGTGCTTTTGACGTTAACTTCGTGATGCCTTTGCTCGTTAACGACGATGATGTATGTTGGAACCGTTTAAAACTCCGTTGAAACGTCGCACGTTCCCCCTGTAAAGCGCGGTTCGAAAATATTTCGGACTTGCAACGAGAAATTTAACGAGCAGTTTTATCGCACTCTAAAATATCTTCTTAACATCCTCGAATACTGCGGCGAAAGAAAGGTTACAAAGACAAAATCCGAAAGCAAAGTAATACTTTACGTTTCAAATACCGTGGCCTTTTTCACAAAGATAGAAATGTTAATCGATGGCAAAAAAAAAAAAAAAAAAAAAAAAAAAAATTTAATAGTCGCACAGCTATCGATAAAGTCTCCAGGCGTGGTGGAATCACGCGGAAAAATGACACCATTCTCTGGCCTGTAAAATAAATCCGCGAACATTAAAAAATCCATCCGCCGCGTATTTCCATGAGTATTATCGAGCAGCGCTGGCATACTCAATTTCCCGCCTTGTGTTCGATACTACATTTCGCTTCCCCGCAAGAGGCGACGTATTCGTACATCACGCCCGAAATAAACGTCAGTTATCGACAATGATCCAATGTTGTACGCGCGGATTTGTTTCTACGTACAATTTCATGTCATCCGCAACTGTAACGCGCGATAGCGTCGTAATTTCGTATTACGCGTTTAACGCGTGAAACGTTGGAACAAAAAAAAAAAAAGAAAAAAAAAGAAAAATTAGACACCGGCTCGTTTATAGACATGGTCGCGGCAAATTTGTTTATCGGCATGCGAGAACGGCGAGGCATTAATACACGGGGCGTCACAGCGATAACCATTCTCAATATCCATAATTATTATCAGCGGCGGGCGATGTTGGCAGCGGGCGCACCACGTGACTCGTTCACGTCGAAATAAAATGACAACGTTCATTTGCAAATGCGCGAAAGTGCATTATTTTTATTGAGTTTGTTAGTGGTCGTTTCTGTCGGTGTGGCTCGGCTATACTCGTTTACACGGATATGTGTGCGTGCGAGCACACACGCGCATTAGCTCTTCGTCGGACGATGAAATGTATGACCGACTAAAGGGGTTGCGATGGTTTCATCGAGGGAATACGAGTGCCGATAGATCTCTTTTTCGACTCGCGGTAGAAAAATTACGTCGATATCTGGCAACAATACGATACTATCGGCCGGATCGAAATGCGATGTAGCGTCCTCGAATTTCAATAAGAAGACCTTTATTGGCAGCGAGAGCATCGTTTGTATGTATCTCGTTCAAACATTTTTCGAGACCGTTGATGAACGCGATGAAGAACGGCGAGATGCGTTACAAAAATAAACGGAAACGTTATTATAAAAAATATGTTTGGCAAATAATCCGAGATAAAGTTACGGGCATACGTGACGTTAATTGACTTGGGAATATAAATATCGCATATAATTTTGCAGTAACGCAATATTTACCGATATAATAATTACGGATAATAAGTAACAATTTCCGCTTCTCGCAACGGCAAATAAAACATCCATCCCATACGCCCCCTCTATTATTTTTCGCCATCCTCGCCGTTCAAATCGCTAATTGAACTCGTCTCGTTACAACTTTCTCGCGGCACAATCCAATAATGCAACATCCATTTCTGTAACGCTAATCACGGCAATTTTACCCGGCAATGGGCGAGATCGTCGTATCTGCAGTTCCTCAATGTAATTAAAAATTCGCGCAATCGCCAGATCCTCCGCTAATTTTCATATCATATATAAAGATAATGCGCAAAAAGTGAAAAGATATTCAAAGAAGGAAAAGCCTATAAATAATTCTGATATATTCTCACGATAATAAACTTGCTTCAAAGTTAAGATGTTTGGTCAATTGTCTCAATTATCGTCTCAAGATTTGCATATACGGTGCATAGTAATTTCTCAAGTATAGATTAAAATCATCGAGATAGCGGTAAGCGCTGAGAGCGTGCAAAGAAATACACGAGGAGGGCGCAAAAAAAAGGCAGCGGCGACGGCAAATTGAAAATCAGCGTGGCCGATCACTTTTCGACCGCGGTATGCAAATGGGGCACGCGGTAACGCGCCGACGATTATACCTCTGGCACGCGTGCAACCAAACCGTCGTTCGTGGAAAAAAAGAGCTGCAAGGAGACAAAAAGTACAGGCATATGGAGGGGCAGTGGCAGTAGTGGACTGTCGGTAGTGGAAAAAAGTCGCGGACGGCGAACGTTGTAAAAATCCAGGGGTGGT
>NW_021850941.1:1895351-1898099 GCF_003651465.1 Formica exsecta
GGGAGGGGGAGAGGGGGAGGGGACCCCCGCCAATCGGGCGCATTGTGTCCACCCGGCGAACAATACCGTCGCTGCTCGAGCGACTGACGCATTTTCGCGCGAATTGGGCGGTATTGTTGGATTTTTCAAATTGTATTTTTAGCCGGTGCCGGTGTCGACGCGAGGACAAAAATTGCCTGTCGTCGGGCGCGTCCTTCGCGTACCTACACCGCCCCTTCGTCACCCCCTTTCGTTCTACAGCCGTCCGGTACCTTTTTTTCGGGCGTGCTCGACTGCGGATCGTCGCTTGCGGCTATTTCGAATAAAGCAATGTTCTTTCGAAACACGAGATGCAACTTGCAATGCTGTGGGCGATCAACGGTCGTGTATTGTGCATGTTTGCGGTGAGAAGATGTGGGAGTTGGAATAAAAAGCAATGAGGTGGTTGCATTATCTTCGGCTTAATATTGTAGGTGTAATGTTTCTTTCGGTCTCATTCTTGTGGTTTTCTTTCGAAGAAATATATGCAATTTGTCTTGTGGTCAACTGTGCACATGGATCGATTCATATATGTGAAAAAAGTCTATCTTTTATGGACAAGTATTATTATTGTAAAGCATAGTAATTTGAAGAACCAGCTAATGTCTAACTTGGAATGTATAATATTAAAAAAATAATGGTAAAAAAAGAATATATTTTATTAGATTTATATATACGTATGTATGTACTATATTTTCTCTCTTTCTCCGTATTAGAGATAGAGACCCTCTAAGGAACTTGAGAAGGTGCGATCAAGGAGTTTTGTAGTAAATGCAGCCGTCCAAATGCTTCAGCGATTTCGCGAAAGGGAGGCAACCTTCCTCGACAAGGAAAGTACCGCTTGTCTGGTTGAGTGACAATCAAAGGCTACAACAGTGCGCACCCTCGTTCCTCGATACAAGGAGCCGAGGTACAGTCGCTTGTCTGCAGCGGGCATTCCTAGTACAGTAATCTTATTAAATTTACATATTAATCAACGGATTTTAATTATCCCCAACCCCCGCTGAGCCACGGCAAAGGAAAGGGAGAGCCGAGAGCGGAGGAGAAGAACGACGATGGAAGAGAGACAGCACAAGACGGAGAGAGATGGAGACAACGAATGGAACGAGGTGGATCGGCAAAGTGCGGTCGAGCGAGAGAGAAGCATATAGTCGTAGAGTAGAGAATGAAAGAGAAGAGAGGGAGAAACAGAGACGGAATGAGGAGAGATAGAGATAGAGATAGAAATAGATAGAGAGAGAGAGAGAAAGAGAGAGAGAGAGAGAGAGAGAGAGAGAACTCCACCCTTGCGCGGCGGTAGCGGTAGCGGTGGCGGAGACCGAGCCAGCTCTCGTAATTTACATTAATCCAATAATTGCATGGAGGTTTCCTAATTAGAAATTCAAATGAGGTGGTGGCAGGCAGGCACAGGCGGGCAGGGCTTCCAACTCAGCAGTGGGAGAACACCATCGCCACCGAGCAAAGTCCGTGCACATCGGGCGATCGTACGTCGGCTGGCCCTGGCCTAACACGAGTCCGAGTAATGCCAGGGTGGGCGTCAAAAGCTACCAGAATCCTCGAAATTTGGATCGCCGTGCTCGTGTAACCTATACCTATATCCAGCTACGGTCACACATCAAACAGCGAGCAAGAGGGCGAGAGCGCACCTACGTTGCTACTTATACATGGTCAGAAAACACTAAATTAATATCTCCGTGGAAATTTGATTCAATACGAGTATATTTCTTTATACTTTCCATTTTCTACCGCGCAACAAAACGTTTTTCCCGTATGTAATACTAACGTTACTCCTCAAATTTTAAGTATCATCATGCAAAGCTGTTGCGTGAGATCGTCCATCGAAATACACAATCGCATAAAACTTATATTTAACAGTATCTATCGTACGAAAGTAACGATCGGCATAAATGCCGCTTTGAAAGAATTTAAAACGTATTCTCTTGCGAAGATTCAAGCCGATCACCGAGCGAGAGCAATTTCAGCGCAATATAACGTTGTCCATTGGTACATCCCGGTGCGTGTGGTCCTTTTGTTGTCCCCGGAGGGTTCCCTCGGCAAACGTAACACGTCCCTAATATCGTCACAGGTCCGTCCCTCAATCGTCACCCAGGGCATATCGTGGCACACGGTTGAACCCGTCCCTGATAGTCCCAACGTGCTCGATTAACGAAGGTGTCAATCTACAAGCCGACGCGTATCATTTTCACGAGCCGTCTAGCTTGAGTCGCGAAAGAGCATGCGGCTTTCGAAGAACGTTCTCCAAGATATAAATATTCGCGTTTTAATAAATAAATTTGTGCCCAAAAAAAATATTTTTTTATTCATCAATTTCAATTATAAATATATTGTGTCGATCAAAAAATCATCAAAATTTTTTTCAAAGATAATTATGTAAGCAAATTTGTTAAAAAATTAATATAAGATCTTTAAACTTTCAAAAATTATTAATAACATTTGGATTATAAATGTTGAATAAGTCGAAAATTAAAAAAAATTAAAAATTGATTAAGTGAATCGATGAAATAATTAAATCGAATTTTTATGTTTATTTTTGCTTAAAATAAATTCGGTATTTGGGTATGTGTATGTATTAGAAACGCATATTAATTATTTCATTATCCAAGTTTTTTCTCAGCTCACCAACAGCGATGCACTTCTCTATTCTCTGAAAGCGTTTCCCGCTCTTACAATCTTCGTTAGAATTTCAGGTCATCGACGAAATCGTCGACT
>NW_021850941.1:1898699-1923944 GCF_003651465.1 Formica exsecta
TTCCTGCTGCAGCAGGTCAACCGAGTTTCGTCGAAGGAACTCCGCGTGCAATTATGATAATGGCGACCGTAGTCGAAGCACCTAACCCGGGCTAACTCCGTACGTTAGTTCTGGTAGTTCAGATATCGTCTGTGTTTAAACAGCTAGGCGGTGCTGCGGCAACCGTCGTCGCAAAAGGGGTGAGACCGAGGGAGAGAAAGGGGGTTAGCTAGTAATGGTGGGGAAGAGGGGCGAATCTGGATGGCAGAGTATGAGGCTACGACGGCAAATCTACATAATATAACCAACTATTGTTCAAATAGACGGCGCTCCGCAGATTCAATTACCATTGTGATACAATTAATGTTGGGAATTTCATCAATTCGAGTGCCGGGCACGGCTCTTACATATGCATAGGAGAATCGAACGTGGCGCGGATCTCGCAGTCGAAGAAAGTCGATGACAAATATTATACGAGCTGGCTGGTACCTAATCAGATCTAGAGCGATCCCTATGCCGTAAAGAATATCGCGACGTGCCAACAATCAAAAATGAATATTTTGTACATTTGCATCATGCGTAATACGCGATAAATATATTATTGTAGAAAATATAGAGCAGGCGTTCTATTTTTTACTAATAGTTTTGCAATAATTATGTCAAGCATATAAAGCAATCTAGATATTTCTTTAATTTATCGCTCGGAAATTACGTTAAAATTCTTCTCCACGTGGCTCGACCAAATACAGGTGAACAAATTAGTTAACAATTTTCACGGATTGCGCAACAATTTTGTCGCGTCCAGAACGTAGAATCAGCGTGTGCGATGGGCGGCGCGTCACGTATTAATCGCCGATATCGTTTGTCGAATTAAGCGGTATATCGAAAGCTTCCAAATTAAACGCGTGCGACAAGCTGTGTTGAATAACAGGCCCATCGCCGGCATGAGAGCCACTGGCTCGCGTGCGGCGATCCATATAAATTCTAATTCCGCAATCAGCGGCATCCAAGATAGTTCTAGGCCGATCCTAGCCCACTAATTCCAACTACCTCTACCCGCGCCCTACCTTCTTATATTTACCCGACAGTTCATAATAGCCATAATCAACGGTTATACCAATCCCACGATAATAATTACCGAACCTGAAACTTTCACCGGTGTGCACCGGCCACCGTGTGTCTCGTGCGGATAATTCCCCGCACATGCGTTGCCGCCCTCATAGTGATTAAATTTCCTTTCTCCGCATGAGGAGAGAGAAGAGATAGATCCGGACGGCTTATCAAGAAAATTCGCAGCGCCAAGATCGACCCGCGGCTCTGATTTGGATCGCGGCTCGCACACTATGTTATTCATATACGTCGGTAAAATGCGTGACCGCAAAGTATACAACTCGTAATAAGTCAAGGCGGGCGAAGGTCGTTAATAATATCACTCAGATAACGAGCTCGTAAATAAGCTCGTGAATATATATAGTACGGTCATGCATTCTTAACTTTCTCAAATTGGCCCCTCTTGTCGTCGTCGCGGCCGGATCAAAATCAACTCGATCGTGATCTTGACGTCGCAACAATCTAATTTCCTCCTTCCTTCGTCATATCGATCTTTGCGATAATTCACATGCACATGCGCGGGACAAATAAAAGCGATCTCCTTGACGAGGTTCATAAAATATTAGCCGCGAATAATCGTCCGCTGATCTACACCGTGTCGTCGTTATCTACGACAATCGGTAATCAAACGAATAGGTACATCAAATTGGAATACGTAAGTTCGCGAAATGATTTACGCGCAAATCCTTTCCGATGGAAGGACCTTGAATTATCGAAAATAGGTTGGGTCGGATCCGAGTCGAAGCCAGGCAAGTTTGTTACGGCTAAGGCGGGTGGTAGGGGGTCGAGGGGAGCAATTTTCGTCGGCCCCTTCGTCGCTCCGCGCCCTTCTCGTCTCCTAGAATAATCGATCGTATAATTATCGTGATGTACCTGCTAATGCCGCGAAAATCAGCCCCTCGCAGCGTCCGTCGAGCAGACGGCGGGTTAAGCGTTGGTAGTAGGAGCACATGGTAATTATATCACAGCCTAATGGATATAGTTAATTGCTAATTATGAGGCCTGCCGAATGATCGATAGTACCGTGAGGCATCGCGGCCCCTGATCGTTCGTTGGAAACGACGAGGATGGTGGCGAGGGATTGCCAAGAGTGTCATTCAGACCAATGTCGAATGACACTCTGACTCCGCTTTCATCCTGAGCCAGTCAAAATTCCCGTTAATCGTTCATTCAAGATTGCATACAATTGTCAGTTGATAGATTCCTTTTGTCGTCAGATTTCCTTCAGCGTAATATTTTAATCGTCGAAATGATATTAATAATGTACCTTTTTGTATTTTTCGTGCCTTTTTTAATTTCTAAAAATAACGGTATATAAAATTTAGAATAAACGATTAATGAAAATGAATAAAGCGCTTTGTGTTAAATTAGAATACAAAAATTGAAAATTCTTTGAAAGAACAAAAACATAATTTCAAAATAAACATAATCACAGAATAAATATAAGTTAGTTATTCACGGTATTTCCAAGTATTAGGGCTCTCTTATGGGCCAATTATTCTTTATCGGAAAACAATCGTAATCATTTTTACACCGAATCGAAAATGAGGAATCTAAAGACACGATCGTTCTTAAGTTTGTGACACGCGAGTAACTTTGGCGGCAGGTACTGGGGTTCCGCCAAATGTTGCTGGTGACACGAAATCGTACACACATATATAGAATCACATACATACACATCATTCTGCCTCTCTCCATCTTTCTTCTTTTATCGTGTTTCTTTGAAAGGTTTCTCCGCTTGATACGCGATAATTAGATATCGTGCAGGCGAGAAATTAAAAGTGAAACACATAGGCTGCGCGCCTGTGTCTTTAAGGCGTCTCGTTTCGCAGAATCGCGTGCGCGGACTGCAAAGTAAGCCGCCGCAACGCCGACTATGTGCAAACGTCAAAGAGCGGAATAATGTTAGCCCGTTCTAAGAGGGACTTTATTAGATCGCCCCGCAGTCACGCCGTTCACGTAAAATCTCGGCGTAAAATGTCACGTGCGCCTATTGGAGCCGCTTTTGCCGGCAGGTGAAGAGATCCACTGAGAAGGGTCGACGAAAGCCATGTCACACAAACGAAAGCGGAAAACAGGCGCGTGCCTCGTACAAGGTTTTAGGGACGACGAAATTTATAGAGGTTGCCAAAAATCAAAGAGATGGAAATTAACTCAGTTGAAAGATGAAGAAGACGAGAGAAAGAGAAAGAGAGAGAGAGAGAGAGAGAGAGAGAGAGAGAGAGATAACCGACTGAGAGATTAGCTAACGAGATTTCGAGTCCTCGAGAAGGTCGCACCGCAACCTAAAGACAATTATATAAGCGGTGGGTGTCAAATGCTGCCTGGTGATATAATTAAAGTGTACTTAATCTTATGTACGACGCTCCGCGTCGTAGCAACCCGAAATTTGTTGGTTCGTGAATGATGGAATTAACGAGATTCCGTTTCACTTGCGGTGGTTAAGTGGAAAAGTTGATGGACAAAGTGATGAGAAACACTATCAACAAATGTCAGTGACGATAGCACTCATGTCTCTCTCTCAACTGTATTAAAAAAATAATATTACTATCTTATGTATATAAGATAGTAATATAAAAAATATATAAAAATATGTAATATATATATATATAAAAATATATAAATATAATTTTATATAATTTTAATATGCCATTTGCGTGCACGCAATTTTATGCTCTCTTAAAAAGTAATTCTTCTTGTACCAAACAAAGATTTCTCTATCACAAATATTTTTTTTTGTCGAAGCGTATATATAATAAATTTATATAATAAAAAATCGCGTTTCTGAAACGTCGGAGTTTGTATTGTTGGCGCGTCCCGTTGCTATCTTGATTAATCGCAAAAAAATTCCACAGTTTTATTAACTTTTTTTCATGTGGGCCATATCGGATAGCGCCTACTTATGCGCATATTCTTGGTTATTATCGCGGCGCGCGCGCGCGGCGCGGCGGGAATAATCGTCTTAGCAGAAAGCCACGAGCGTTGTTAGTATCGTTGAAACATCTAGAATTATGCTCATTAACACCGAGGCATCTGCTAATGATCTTGGCTCTGGATTGTGTAACTCAAGGACTGCGCGGAAATCGGTCGCCGCAAATATAATCTTTCTTAGAATAAAATTATTCTTCCACGAATTACATGTGATTAAATTCAATTTAAATTTCATTCAACGTCATGTGTTGAGCGATGATTATTTTCACACAAATATATATTAAATCATAACTACGCATATACTTATATTATGTATAATTATGACTTTTTCGAATAGTATTTGTTAATATTATTAGTAATCTCTGTGTTCTTTTTAGAGCAAAGTTATAGAGCAGTCATAGTAAAATGCAAGTTAACAATAAGATCCATAAATTTTATAATTAATATCAAGTAAAATCAGAGTAAAATGGCAAAAGAGCCACGCGCAGTTTTTAGGGCGCAAAGATATATAATTTAAACCATAAAATAAATTAAAAAATTAGAGAATTTCTTTATTACATTACTCTGTGGATAGTTAGTGAGTTTGGTTAAGATCTTGCGTTGGTGTAAGATTTGTACTGTCCACGTGTGCGTTGCGTCTCTTTTATACACAATTATCTTTTGCCATTTTACTCTGATTTTACTTGATTTTAATCGTTTAAGAGCCTTACTTTTATATCTTTTTATAATTAATTCTTCAGACAATTAGTTTAATATCAGATAATCAGTTTAATTCGATTGAGGAACAATCAAAATTATCAGTTTTAATGTCTTTTGCATATTAAAATTTTTTTTTATTGTAAACTTTAATAGTGAAAAAAATATATAAATATAAATTTTCATAATAAAATTTTAGTTTTCAGATTTCTAAATGTTTTTATTACACATTTTATTATAATTAACAAAGATCTTTTGATATTTATTTGCGCATTTTAATACTCTTGAGATTCTACTCCTTATGCCGCCTATCGACAAAAGCAAAAGCAACATGTCGCGAATAAGCTTTCATAACAAATTATTATTCACGCGCGAAAAAATATATTGATTTTTTCAATCTAATTTGAAATTCGTGATCTGTTTTAAAGAGTTTAATAAATTCCTTTTATATGCATATTCGTAAGTTGATAATTTTAATAAATGTTTAATGCTTCCTTATTTTGTTTCCTTGTTTCTTTATGCCTTAGTCCTTTATGTTGAATTTTATATGTATATGTATATCTCCTCTAGTATATCTTTCTTTCTTTATTACATAGTAAATGAGTTAAATGATCAAACGTCATGTACTCCAAGAATACTGATCTAATTTATAATCTTTAGACCTATTTTTTCCGTGTCTTATGTTGAAAAAGATACATGTTATATAAATTAATAGATTTTACAACAAACTAGAATAAACAATAGAATAACAAAAATATTAAAAAGCAATGAAATAATCATAAATAAAATTAAAGCAACATAAAAGTAAAGCAAGTGTACGCAGACGAACAGCGTTGATTTAAATTCGCGATTTAAATGAAGGAAGACTCGTTTTAACATCAAAAAGCATCAAATATTACGGCGCTCTCTGTGGATTAACACATTCTCATACGTCTTTATTGTGCCGCTTGACGGCTTTGGTCATCATCATACGCATCGGTGTCCATCCGCGAGATTGACCGGATTTACAAGAGCAATAATAATTTATTCCATCGCCTCCCTCCCCATGTCCGTCGCTCCCCCCTCCTTATTCCATCTCCCACCACATTGACAAATGACAAGTGGATCCCTTAACATGTGTCGAGTGGTCGGTCGCGCTGATGACTTCTGGGAAGCTTCTTCACGGCGGCTGACTTGACGCTGCAAACGTCGACCCATAATTACCGCAACGATCGTGGTAGCTTGGTTTGCAGTGAAACTCGTGCATCCAAATAACCATTATCCGCCATCAAGAGCGGAGAATTCCATTTTCCAAAGATCTCGCACACATCGCTGACGATATTCGATTCGATCCGTTAAGTCTCTTCCGTTCTGAATACGCGCGAATCCGCGAAAATGTTTCGTGAGAGGCGTGAAAAAACTCGGTCGAAGAGAAAGAAAAGACGAAGCAACGGGAACGACGACTGTGGCTAGCACGGTCAGAGGGAAGAAAAGAAAAAAAAAAGGAGCAACGACTGGCTCGACACTTCGTGCAGGACCGAGGCCACGGTCGGTTTAATTAAGTTGCGCGAGCTGGCAGAAGTTTCGTCGGGTTTGTTTCGAGGTACGAGAGAGAAAGAGAGAAAGAGAGAGAAAGAGAGAGAGAGAGAGAGAGAGAGAGACCGGGACTGTGTTGTACAGCGACACAAATAAATTTTCCCGGTATGGCAGTATGGCAGAGGTCGACACATTTGCGGAATAATACTCGATAACTCGGGGGGAGAAGAGGGGGAAAGGCGAGGAGAAGTTATATTAGGACGGCTTAATTAACCCCCCACCCAATAGCTCTGCCCCACCAATGCCATCCACCGCCGTCTTTCCCCCTTCACGACCATCCATTTTCTTTAATTACATGATTCGCGAAAGGCGGACGTTTCGGCCCTTTTTTTGACCATCATCAGCGCAAATAATACTAAAATTTTCTAATTTTTTAATTTATTTTATGGTTTAAATTATATATCTTTGCAGTTGCGCGAGCTGGCAGAAGTTTCGTCGGGTTTGTTTCGAGGTACGAGAGAGAAAGAGAGAAAGAGAGAGAAAGAGAGAGAGAGAGAGAGAGAGAGAGACCGGGACTGTGTTGTACAGCGACACAAATAAATTTTCCCGGAATGGCATTGTCTTTGAGGTCGACACATTTGCGGAATAATACTCGATAACTCGGGGGGAGAAGAGGGGGAAAGGCGAGGAGAAGTTATATTAGGACGGCTTAATTAACCCCCCACCCAATAGCTCTGCCCCACCAATGCCATCCACCGCCGTCTTTCCCCCTTCACGACCATCCACCCATCGCACCCTCTCTGACACTATCATTCTCCCTCTCTCTCTCTCTCTCTCTCTCTCTCTCTCTTTTCCGTTCTTGCTTCGTCTCTCTATTGCCATCCTCGTTCACGTAACCGTGGTCGACCCTTCTCCAGCACGATATAGATATCGCTTCGACTCATTATGGATTCCTTATTACGGGAATAGATTAACGGATTAAATCTTAACCGACGACAGAGCAGCACCGAGAGAAAGAGAAAGAGAGAATTAGAGAGTGAGGCCGAGGCCGAGGCCGAGCTCCGCCGCCTTTATAGACGCTCTATTATCGTCACCTTTTCTACAACTAGAAAAGCGGGTCAATAATCGCCTCGTAAAGAATCCCATTACTCTCAACGACGACGGCCATTTCACCCGAGTCATTTGCAATCATTAACATCCGTTTAAACTCGGAGACGCAAGGTAGGGGCAAAGGTAAGGATAGGAGGGCTGGGGCCGACGTCGCGCTCTCGCAATCTCGCGTCTTCGCAAAAAGCACGCGAAAATAAAGTTTCATTACGTTTCGTTTCCGAGTCGGCGAGAAATTAGAAAATGCCATGTTAAGACTCGAGCCGTTCAACTTCCGGCGGGATTATCATCGCGTCGAGCCGAAAGATATTTGCAATAAAAGCATTTTCAACACGTTTGTAACTTTACCGAAATAAGTTAACGCGCTTAGCTGATCAGCAAACAAAACGACAAATTTGTCTGCATTTCTGAATCAAACGAAAACGGTCTAAGAGTGAATCTTAGAGATCGAGCCGCATGGATCGATCGATCGCGAAGCGATCGACGCCGGCGTTCTCTCGTCTTTTGGCTGCAAGTCGTTCCGTTGACCCCGTAACGCAGAACCGGTAATACGGAACGCTATTTATTCCCGAAGTTTCGAAGGTTCGGCTGAGCCGAAAGCAGCTCACTTCGAGGTAATTACGAGAATTCGCCGTCTTTCTCGTTTGCGCTGGCGCCCCAAGCATCGCCGTCTCTGTTTCTTCGCCGACGCAAAGTATACCTCGGTCTCGCTCCCGCCCGCCGATTCTATCGGGCATAATTACCTTTCGCTGTCCCTCTCGGATAATCATTGTAACACCTAAGCACCCTACCTAACCTACCGGAGCCTAGCCAGCGTTTCCAACGTTATTCCCCATCGATCGACCGCCCTGACGACGATTTCCGTGCTACGACGTGGTCATTGCCGTACGACCAGATCGTTTCGCTAACGATCACGGTGTCACCGGGGAATTCCGGATTGTTGTACGAATGCGAATGATAAAAATCATGCAAACTGAATTTTCATTAGATTTTTTTTACAGCTTTCCATCAATGAGTTGTCATGAATGGATTTTTCTCAAAATTTTAACGACGAAAACACTCTAGCATTTTCTCCACATACATACATATTCTCTTCGTAAATATAATTTACATTTATCGCGATTAAAAATTTTATACAATTATACAATATCACGTCAGAGATATTTACTATATATAAATTTGCATTATCAAGATATAGGTACGTCAAACAAAAATATAGGAGAATAGGAGAAAAGATCTCGTGACACGAGAAAATATACGTGAAACAAATCGTCAGCGATTATTCGCGGATCGGCATTAAAGTTTCCATATAATTGAACGATTAATGGTCGCCCACGGGATACGCACATTCTCTATCTGTGAAATCATATACGACTTCTTGAACGAGTCTTTCTCGTCAATCGAATGAGGCATATCTCAGCGGAATATCCGATATACGACGTTAATATGCAGGATTCCAACGCGACACAGCCGCGGTTATGCGAGCGCCGATAAGCGTTGCAACGTAGGATCGATGACTTTTCGTCTCGATCGCCGCGAACGAACCGCGTCGGCCAGAACCGCCAGCGATGCGCTAAAGTTTTATCGATCCCTATTCAATGAGGATACCGCGCGCAACACGCGCGACGCATTAAATCATTGAAATTTATGCAACCGGCCGCAGTACGTGCAGTATCTTTCACTTTTCATTACGGGATCATTTGTCATGCGACCGTAGATCTCTTATCATTCGGCGATCATAAACAACCACGCATAAATTCCAACTTTCGCGCATAACCTGACGCCGACCATCGACCGGCGCCGCCAAATTTATTACTTCAAAACGCATCGGGAATAAGCTTGCTCTATATGACAAACTTCTATTCCGTCTACTAGTGCCACTGGCGATAGTCATCGTGCGGTGTACGATCTGTGTGGGTCGAGTTTTATTATGTGCATAGTTGTATTATCGAGATCGAGGCAGCTAATCAGGCGACCACTTTCGTTCTAAAAATTTATCTTTTCACAATATATCTTGCCTTACAATCTCCGATATTTTTCTCGGGAACATCATTGTTTCGCATATAAAATAACGAGCCGCTATTGTCATTAGAATTTTGAAGATAGATAAATACAAGTTCTGTCGGATATAAAAAAAAAATAGAAATGTAAATCTCCTTTTAATAATGATAATCCACAATTAGCACATTATAGATTCCCGCCGATATATAGTGTTGCAGCGAAGAGAACGATTCATACTATCTAGACATCGTAACGTTCTTGACGTCGCTCCCGCTGTTAGTCTTCTTGGAACACCGAAGAAACGGGAGGATCAGTTTTATAAAAGGGTTTAATGCTCTGGACGAATCAACGTCGCACGTTCATTCACCCCTTGGGTCGCATAATTATGTGTCTATGCTTTATGGCAACGACGTATAAAACGATGGCGGGCGGGCGCCGGGCTGCTTTCAGACACTGTAAATTAAAGTTGAGAAAGTGCGCTATGCGAGTAGTCATCGCGGAACGCGCGCGTTAATTAAAGCTCATTGTAATAAAGAGCGCTTTTTATTCACTTTGCCTCGTTCAGCCAGCCAACCGGGCCTGGAAGGGATATTTTTATGTTTAATTATATTACGTTTTACGAGTTCCTCCCGGACTGTTTTCTTAACGGCATAAAACACCGACGATGCTCGGAGTTTTAAACTTTAATTGTCGTCAAGGCCGTGTGGTTTATCCGCCAATAAAAGTAGCCCCTGTTGAAGCTTTTCTCGGCGCGAGAATGCGATTCTATGAATAGAAAGGTTTTAAAGTCTGTAGAATTTCCCCGGCCATGCGTTTTACTGGTAATAGACAAGCAAGCCGAAAAATAAAGTTGAGACTAATATCTCTGATTTACAAATTATACGCGGTTTTTCGCGAAAAACTGATCTGATCAAGCATTAGGGACTGAATCCGGTTTCAATTCGCGTCTTAAGCTGTCGATCTCCCGCCTCTCTTCGTCTCGTCGCATCCTCGTTTCTCTCAGTTAGCATCTCCACTTCCCACTCGCAGTCTCCCGCTCCCTTCTCTCGTTCTCGCTCGCTCCTGGCACTGAGAGATATCAATTAGCACTGCGTCCCAGGGAATTAATCTCGGGAATTAATATCACGACGTTGCCAATTAATTTTCGTTAATTTCGAATCAGCAGTTTCCAGAACACCGTCGGTGCGGCTCCCTAACACAAATCCCTATCACCCGTTACGATAGAACGAAGCAAGGCGACGATGGTGAGATGTGCGAGGGGGGGAAAAGGTGGGCGGTATGAGAGACACCTAAGAAAGAACACGAGTGCCTGCACGTGCGCGCAAGCGTTGGCGTACGATTGTAAGTGAGAAAGGGATGGATCCGATCTGGTAGCAACTTGGTACTTTCGTGAAAGTTTGTCGTATAAGCAAACGCCGTACATCAGTCAGTTCTTGCCACGCGGTCGCGAGCGAGCGCGTAAAGAGGTTGTGGTGTCTGGCCTTTTCCACGTTTATCAAAACACACATTTAATTATGTCGCGCATCGTCCCGCACACCCGTTGAAAGAGTGGAATACGCGAGCGCGCGCGCGCGCGCGCGCCTTGTTCTTTCGTTTATTCCGAGCTTAATTCACACCTGCAACCGTGACGGGACGGCTAGCGTCGCTTAAATTAAAGCGGCGAATAATAAAGGCGTCAACTCTCAACGCGCGCACGGCCGTTTCCTTTTTATTTCTGTGCACGAGCGGCCGCAAGTCGCAGTCCATAGCTCGCTGCGAGCCTTTTGTTCTTTGCATACGAAAGAGATAGAGAAAGAGAGATAAAGAAAGAATAAAGCTCTCTGTAGATCGCGAAGAATTTCCCTGGTAGCGAAATGGTATGGCCGAAATAGTATATAGCTATATATGTTAATATTAATGCGGCTAAATTTTTTTATTACAGCAGTTTATAAAATTTCTGCGTACATATATTTTTTTCTTATAATAATTTGTGTGAGAGACAAGCTTGATGCGCGCTGGGATACGATAAATTGTGCATACAATAAAATTACGCAAGCTCCTTGAGTTTTTGGGTACAATTTCGTTGTGAGGGAAGAGTAAAGGCGCACTTCTCGATTCCTCTCGACTCGCGGAGGGCGGCCGAAATTCGAGCGTCGACGAGGGTCGTCGAGCGTCTCGCGCGACTTATCCAGACGACGTATTTAAATTCAGTCGAACTTTGGTGCCGTAAGTTCTCCCGGCTCGGAACGGTTGAATTGAAAAGCTAATTCTCGTCGTACAATCGGCTCGTCTCGGCATAGGGCAAACTTTGTGAATGTGTCTCATTAACCGGGCGCGTCGAGCGTGCGCGCGGACGATTTGCCGAGCGAGCGCGACGTGCGTGTGCGTTAGCGTTTCATCTATGTAACCGCCGCATAATCTCTTTGCACGGTCAAATTTTATCGACGTGCGTTTCGTTTCAACACGTTATGATAAATGCGACCCAAGATCTTCCCGACATAATGATATAAGATCTCTTGAGATGCCTATTATCGGGATAGAAAAGTCGCGATTTTTATAGCCTGTATTAGCTTTGTGTGGTCGCGAAAGATTGTAACTTTATATTATGCGGATCGCGTTGCTAAAATGTTTCTTTAACGGTCGAAGAAATCGGCGAGAAACGATTTTTTCTGTGGAAATTCGAGCTCATTGAGCTCTCTCTTTCGCATTCCTACAAAAGTATTTATAAAAATGTGAACTCTCCGCCGATGAATCTTTCGTTACGAAACTCGGCATAACGAAGGGATCGATCGCGAAGTTCGCGACGGCACTTCTGCCGCTTCTGTGAAGCTCCGGGCGGACTTCTCTAAATAATGAGATACATTTAATCACAGGATTAATAAGCGCCAAAGAAGCGGAATGAATTATGAATGATATTTATTATTCGAGCACCGAAGTCACCAGGAAAATAATAATGGTAATCGTCGTCGCGATTGTAATAATAACAATAATAATAGCAATAATAACTACGACAATAAGAGCTTGCCGCTTGTAGAGAGTGAGGCGCAGAGACGAGCGAAAACAGAGGATGGGGAAACTTCGTCTCCCGGCTCTATTTGCATAAAATCGTCCTACCCGACGCCTCCGAAGATAATGAAATGAAACTAAACAAATAATGTAGATGCTAAACATTAATTACATTCGCCCCAGAAAGCGAGCAAGGGCGGAGTGGCGGCTAGGGGTTTTCGTGAAATTAAGAGACGTCGAGAGGATAGAGCACGGACAACGCGGCGGACGGAAGGGGCGAGCTGCCGCGCCATCGGGGTTGCGAATTAAGAGATCGCTTAAGAAGTTTAAATGGGAAACACCGTAAATGGAGAAAGAGTAGAGAAGCGAGGTATTCCTTTTTACGCGTCGAGATCGCCATCGGAATCGAGGAATACTAATTTACATTATATGAGGCGTTTATTCTTCGATGAAGTTGTGCAAGTTAAATTTTAAAACATTATGATTTTCTTAATAAGATACGGATATAAATAAATATCGAATTTAGCAAAATTCTTAAGACTGCTTATACATTATTTATAATCATTATAAACCATTCGTATTAAGATTTTCTATTTGTCGGTTTTAGTTTATACGTTGATATTCTTTGTTCGTATCTCTTCTTTCGTAATACAATTGAATAAGTCCAAATATAACATGATCTTCATTCAATATTTTTATAAGTAATATTGCATAATTGAATCACAATAATGCTCATCTTTTTTAAGATAACATCAGAGTTTATCGGCAAAGAGCGCAGAGGACTATAAAAATATACCGCATCCAATTAGTAGAAAAGGAAATAAAGATTGTTCCCCCTCACCTGTTCCTTTTCTTTGCAAACGATCATCCGATTATCTCCGCTTGATTCTGCAACGCCTAGCTAATTACTCGCTTCAAACGAGAAGAGATAGGAATTCAATTATCTCGCCGCTTCAAAAGTTTGACGGGAACCCGTATCTTAGGTAGGTAAGCCGTCGCGAAAATATGAGCACACGAGTCAGTCCGCCGCGCGAGAGTCTCTTTCTCCTGCGTATTTTTAAATTCGAACGATAAAATGTGCGCGGACACGCACGTTCGCGTACGCGCACACGGCCGTGTCGCGGACGAGTTATGCGACGTGCGGATCCGCACGTACATACGTATGATAGCCACTGACCGTTGCATTTCGTTGGGTATGCATTTACGAGCATGTTGGACCTCTTTCGCGGAGACATTGATGGACAAGCGCAGCTTATATGGACGCCGCAAGGGAGCCCGTCGTTGCCGTTTACATATTTATGTTATGACTCCGCTTCACTCGACTTAATTGACGGAATTGCCATAAATTTACGAATATCGTGTCGTGTGGATGCCACGACGGTGGGCAGAGATACGCACGTACACACATACATATTATATACGTGCATACGAACATATTACCGTATATAAGTACGACTCTTACATCTGAATTTCAATGAATACCGATTAGGGTAGTTGCGGAATGTCGTTCACTATCTGACGATCTGACGATCCCGAGATTCATGACGTTTACGCGTTCACTAGACTTTGTACGTATATTTTTATATTCGCTGACATGATGTTAAAACGTGTGTTGCGCCATATTTAAACGTTTAGAAGTAAAGGCTTCCTTCTAATCTGTGTGATGCCTCGCGATTGAGCCAACTATAATAGATTCTTGCGCAATTGTCTCATCGTAAAGTACATCAGAGACGATCAGTGATCATTGAGTAGTAGTTGGAAATCATCGCATATGATGCGATATTAATGGAGTCTCCCGTAATAGAAGGTCACATTCATGATGATCGTCGCACCATCACAGATAGAAGTCACGTCGCGTATTTTCAGTTGAAAGTTATAAGAACATTATTTATTTTTAATCAGACATACAAGAGAACGATTTATCGTTTCATTTTATTTTTGTAAATCTATAAAATATTCATTTATAAAATATTTAAACTTTTAAAAATAAAATAAAATGTGTATAATATTTTAGGCTATACAGAAGAGTAATCTCTCGCATGATAAAATGGATGGATATAAGCTAATAAAGGTTTTAAAACAAGTTACTCTTTTCAACGACGAGCAAGCGTCTCTTCTTTGAAAAATCTTAACATTTCGTAAAATTTAAAATTTAGATTCGAGAGGATAAGATAGACCTTAGCTCGCCGAAGATGCGAGCGCGACGTTTCTCGAATGATGTAGCTGCGCATAAAGTGGACAAACTGGGACCATTTATCTGCTTTCCTCGTAGCTTGCTCGAGTGAGGAGGAATCGGAGAGGGAGGCGTGGTAGAATGGGCACTGGTTTATTTCAGGGATAATCCAAACAAATGTACTCGGTGGCTCGCGAGTAAATAACATGCAGATGCCGTAATACTGGTTGACCGATAGCTTTACTCGTCTCCGGCTGCGAACGTGCCCCGTAAAGTTTTTACAAAAGAAAACTTTTGACGCGTACGTATACGCGATCTCATGAAAAAAAAAAACTTCTGAGATAAACGTGGCGATCTGCGCGAAATAGCGATATTAGCTTGAACGTCTTTCTGAATTTTGTATCGCATTTGATCAGAGCTCATTTATATCCTGTATATTGTACACGAATATTGAAATAAAACATTCTTTATAAAATAAATTATATAAGAGTTATCTAAAACCAATAGATAAGAAACAAGTATAATAAGAAAAAGAAAAATATATAAATTAGTATATATATTATATAGTAATAAGTTTTTTTCTAAATCTTTCAGCTTTTCTTTTAACAATTTTTCATTTCGCGAGACCTTGAATTTCCCGATTCTTTATAGTATCGACAATTGCGTCGAGCGCGGTAAAAAAGTTTCTGTACGCACTCAATGAAGTTGCTAGTATGTCAGAATCTAACGGAGAAAAGGTGAGGGGAAGGAGAGAGGGGAGGCAGAACGGATAACCTGGTTTCGAAAGGGGCAGCAGATGGGGTGTTGGTCAGTGGCTATCTCAGACTTCCCTCATCTTGTGCCAGTCTGGCTGCCTCGTGGCCGTCTCGCCGCCCCTTACGTCGAACCACCCTGCTGCTTTATCCGCCCGCTGACCATCCACCTCCATAGTTTCCTGGGAGATCGATTGTTATGCATAGCCTGTATTTGCCCGGCCAGCTCTGTAACCGGCCCTGGAGTCTGGAACTCGACTGCAAGAAGCGACCGATCGACCAACGTCCAGAAGACCCCGGCACGAGTACTCGGCCTCGGATACGAAGAAAGCAATTTCAGACGGACGGGCAAATTAGACGACCGTGGTTTTAAGGCTTCCGTGGATACGCCCAAGTAAATCGATACCTCGATGGATGGAATAGTTCTGTCTGCATCACTGGGTGTCTGCTTACATCCAATCAGTTGGACGCCGTCGCGTCCACAACGATCGACCGCGGCCTCTTTGCTTCCGCGTGACGTATATTTATCAAACGAAAGTCAGATCAATTCTTTAAACTCATTTTCCGCCCCGCGGCATATAGAAGGTTTAAGCAATTCGATGTATCAAACGCGCGAAATCTGCAACTTGAAAGTTTAATTAAAATTACGAAAGCAGCGGATTTTACATAGCGTGCTCGATCCGTTAAGAAATCTGTTGGAAGGCGTCTCCTTTGAGAGCGGAAACAGCTGACCGATGGTGAAGAGACCATTGTCTTCTCTTCGAATGTTTATTCTTGTGTGGCCCACCTTCCGGTCACCAAACAAACAACGAAATGCAAATCGAGATTATTCCCAGCTGTATTTGCTGTTAACCTGAATTATTCGAGTCTTAATGATGGCTTAGGCAACAGCCCACTGATCTGAGGGATTATACCGTGAATATTGCAGGGACTAATGAACACCCGGGAATTAGGTCCTCACTACGATCTTCGGAAGAAGGGGATTCGTCTATCGCAAACATACCTTTATCCTATCATTTCTAAACTTTTTTTTTTTTTAAGAAATATTATATTTGCGCTATTTAACTGCTGTAGTGTCACGTTCTTTTTTCGCACATTTGCAAAACGTAGCAAAGTTATAATTTGTATGTGCATATATATTTCTCGTATAAAATGTTCATGTAATTATTTAAAAATTGAACAAATTATTTTGACAAGCAATGATTTTAAAACAAATCTTATGGGAAATATATATTTTCTACTTAAACATGATATATTACATTTCACATAAATGCAAGAAAACCGCGGCAAGAGATACTGACATGCTGCGCAAGCGATGGCCGAGCATCGCGGTTAACCAAAGAAAGCTGAAACGGCGCGCCCGAATAAACCAACGAAACAATAAAGCTGAATAGAGAAGTAACTGCCAACGGAAGTAATGACATTTGGATCGAGACAAACCGAGAATACCCGAGGGAGCAACGATGTCGACGCCGTTGAAAGCTTTCGCGCCGCGCGAAGTTCTTTTTTCCAGTCTCTCTCTCTCCATCCGAAGTCGTTGATGAAACGTTTAACCTTCCCTTTCTTGCGATGGCTACGTGTGCGTGTACACATGCATGTAATTGACTGTATATACATGTATTTCCCTCTACTGTCTCTTTCTTTCCGCACGTGCGGGGAGTTGCGTACCCTTGAGCGTTTACGCGTTCATAAAGCTCGAAGGATCGCAGTCGCTTTGAGCCGTGGAAGACCGTGCGCACCATCGGTCGGAGGTGGGTGTCGTGGGATCGCGGCCGAGAACGAGGATGGGAAGAAGAGGGGGATGGAAGAGAACGCGGTGGTGCCGGGCGCGACGGCGACGGCGACGGCAGCGGAGAGGGTGCTAAGGGGGTGGTGAGAGAGCGAACGAGGGTGTTTTTCCACCACCAGTTGCTCGCGGCATCCGCAAACCCCTCTCGATCCCGGCGTACGAGAGGGAGCGAGAGAAAGAAAGAAAGAGAGAGAGAAGCGCGAACGAACAGCCAGACCGTAAAAGTACCAAACTCCTATCTACTCCTGTAAACCTCTTCCTCTCCATTCTCGTATCCCTAATCTCGAAACGAGGTTAGAGAATGTAACGAATGGTACTTGAACGCGAAAAAAAAAAAGAATCTGTCTCGATCCCGCGAAGAAACGATGCGATCGAGATAGCAGGATAACCGGCGAGTGATGGTTTTGAGTAAACGTCGCTGGGTATTGGACATAAAAGATAATATTTCTTTTGTCCGAGTTACACCGCTCTTGTTTCGAACGCAAGAACAAAATATGAAACTAGCACATTAAATATTAATGTTCACGAAGAATATTTTGTACGATAAGCTGTTCATGTTTTTTTCCAATATGTTTTTAATAATATCGATACATGTAAGTTTATTAAAAAATCTTGCGTCAGAAACATGGAAAAGTTTGCAGTGTGATTTCTGGTAATGCACACACAAGATGTTGATTGTCGTCAATGTAATCGTCCAGAAGAAACGATGGAGGGTACTTTTTACCCACCACCAGTTGCTGCTATCAAGGGATTCGAATCGAATCTACTTTATCGTAAAAAAGAAAAATCTGAAGCTTTGGTCCAACTTTCTATCCTTTTATCTTTTGTAATGTCGGCGCTCTTTCAACATAAAGAATGATCGAATGATGAAACTATTGCAGTATCAATGATTCAAGAGATAAGAAAAAGGTCTAATAATAGGTATATCGAGATTTCATAAAGATTTGAAACGTGTCTTATTAATCGTTACATCGAAATTTGCTGGAAATAGTTCAAGATCGAGCAATTTAAGTCTCTTCAAAATTAAATCGAATTGTTTGCACGATATGAAATCTGCCACGATAAAAGTGATCCCCTTTGTAACATTCCCCGAAAGGAAGTTATGTAGAATTAATTTTGAAGCAATTAATTTGCGAGATTTGGTTCAGAATTTAAACTTAATTAAATAAAATTCAAAATAATTTTTAGTTTAAATAATTTTAAAAATATACTGCGCGCGATATATTTGAGTATACATATATATGTATTTTTTGAAAAAATATATAAAATATATATATAAAATGATTTTCTTTCATAGTGTGCTGAATTTTACATAATTTCTGGATAGTACTGTATATTTGCAATTTTATCTGTAGAGTCAAATTCTTTAAGTCTATCTGAAAATCTTATTCAAACAATGTTTATGTTTAAGCTGCCGTTCTTCGAAATGTAATTATTATGCTCGATTACTGTTTTTAACATTCATCGTTTAAGAAATATTCACGAAGGCGAGGTACGTTCACCCGGGGGCAATATCCGCCCTATAACAGTTCTGCTTACATTAGCCACCCTTATGCAAATTGATAGGAAACAAAGTACGTCGGATATGATCCTTCGGGATTCCATGGGCAGAAACGTACACTCTTTTATCGCGTACATTATACTAAGATTTCTATTCAATTTGATTATTATCGGATTTTTTTATATCAAAAACTATCTAATGTAAAAAAATAATATCCGTACTTGCAAATTATTATAATTATAATAAAAAAATAAAATGATTAGTCAAAATACGAGTTGAAACAAATTTCCCGTGATATAAAGACGATTATCGATAACGTAGTTCGGATTCCGTAGAACTGAAGGTGCCTCGACATGGTAGGATGAGGGATGGGCCGAGTGTCCAGGTTGGAGGGTCGTTTATTGATCTCTCAAGTCCGAACCTCGCCTCGTGTACAAGAGGGACCTAACCCCATCCCATGCGCCCTCGTGACTGGCCACAACCACCCCAGCGGCCGCACGCCGAGACACTGGACACAACGACTCCCTCCTCGGCCTCTCCTTCCACCTTATTCCGTCCTCTTGGGAAAATAGGTTCCCAACCCGTACCCTTTGGGCATCCCAAACGCGAGTCGAGCGAGACGAGCGTGTCTCAATCTTCAACGATGCTAAAAAGGGAGGATAATCAGCCGCTCATCTCCGCTGCGGCCTGTTACCGGATCTAAGCGTTTCCGAGCGCGTTATCGATCGAGGGAACCGATCGAAGCCTTTGTCAATATACCTGAAATGGTCGGTTCTAATTATCGTCGAATAGCCGCAATGCTTCGATTTGCCGAGTTTGTCCTCTTACAGGCATTAATCAAGTTTCGTCAGGCGAACAACGGGACCGGGAATAGCATTGCTTGAGAACCGTCCACTTAGCCGAAGGGTTGCTAGTTGCAGATAACTTATTCCTGCTTCGCCCACCACCCGCGCTCACCCTCGGATGGAACCCTCTCGTCCAGATCTTGGCCGGCAAGCGAGAACGGTCCCTCCTAATATGGATTGTACTGTGCGAGCCATTTCCACGAGGTCTTAACAACGCGTCGGTACAGGTTGTCGATAAATCGAGGGCCGTCCGACACGCCTCTGCGGACCGAGAGACGTCCGACATTTCTGAGCTCGACTTTCGGACGGTTTCGGACAGTTCCAGAGAAACGTCTTATGTTAGTCGGCGCGAGCGCCGACATCCGACGAGGGATGCAGCTGTCGGCGCAGCGACGCGAAAAATTCGCATGCAGAAGCTTAAAAAGTCGGCGGTGCAGTAAATCCCCGCTCTAACGTGCGCCGAGAATCAAGGATATCGATTCGCATCAAGAATGGACAATGAAT
Organism: Formica exsecta; assembly: GCF_003651465.1. Taxonomy (NCBI): domain Eukaryota; kingdom Metazoa; phylum Arthropoda; class Insecta; order Hymenoptera; family Formicidae; genus Formica; species Formica exsecta. Next base: position 1,918,588 of record NW_021850941.1, read on the forward strand.
AAGGAGTGAAACGCGCGCGAAAAGACACTTTTGTAATTTCTCTGAAGCAACAATGATGCAAATACGATCGTCTACATAAATATGATATTATAAGCAATATCATATAGATAATATAATCATATTTATATAAAATTCCAATATATTCCTGTCTTTGACAGTGAGATATGTACCCGAGATCATGATACGTATTGAACTTGTTTACATGACTTTTATCACAAAAGACTCTGCTACGTCATTAACGGACGCCGCGAGCGTAGAAAGAAATTTCTCACGCAAGAGCGTTCTTTGATAATCATGCAATCTCATCCTCCGCTTCATTTACTTTCTTTTCCCACCTGTCTACACCTAGTTAACCTGGTCGCTGCCGCGAGTTTTGCATCCAGATTCTAATAATAGCTATCGCTTCATACATTTTCATGGCATTACAAAATCAGTACAAATAGAGTGTACACGCGGCAATTATGAATGCATTATGCAATATAAATATTGATGTTTCCTGCAAAAACGAACGAGCGAAATGCAAAGCGTTCTGGGAAGAAGTCGCTAGAAGAGAATAAGGGAATATATCAATAGCATTCACCAATAAACTCGGTCTCGTACGTTTCCCGCATTCTCGACCATTGATGTGTGACGGAAAAGCGACTCATATATTTACGATTGTCTACAAAATTAATAAATTCATTGAAAGAAAATTATCGACGCGTTACATATGTAATTACATTCATTATCTTTCTTCATCGAAAGACCAAAATTTTTAAATCGAGAAACGTAACGCGTTAAAAAAACATTATTTAAAATGTCTATTTGTACTGTGCACTCATGAAAATGATGATTAACCAGTGTGTGCGCGTGTGTGTGTGTACCGCGCGTGAAATTATTAAGTAACTTCCTCTCGAATGATTCAACTGTTATCTATAACTTCTTCTTATTCTCATTATCGCGATTGAATTTCGTTTAAAGGTAGATGTAGCGCAGCACCTTTATACGATGCAAGGTCGGCCGAGTTCAATTTCAACGGGACATCCGATGTAGTTATGTACACGTCAACGCACACAGGCGTATGCGCGTATTCGCAGATGTACGACACGCACGAACGGCGCGTCACTTATAATCTGTCGGCATCTCATCGAGCCTGTATGCGTGTCATATCGACGAGCGCACGCACCAGCTCGCGGAAGTCATGCGTGCGCGCGCGCGATCTAAAGGCCAATAAAACTTAACTCTTAATTAAGAAGCGTGAAGGATGAATCTATTATCCGCGGGGGCCTTGCCAACGCAAATACGCCGGCAGTAATGTCGCCGTTGCTACAAACATACATACGAACACGGACGAGCATACGTGTTCATTAGGCGTATTTACTGTTTAGCATTTCAAATTCGGCGGGAGAACCCGCGTGATACGGACACGTCCGAGACACGGACTCTGAGAGAAGGGAAAGGGATCCCCTTTTGGCAATTAAATATTTTAATTTAATCGTCTTACGTTCCTTACGTACGCGATACGCGATATTGCTCTTCTTGTTGTGCCTCCCTTGTCAGCTAGGTCTTGACATCTCTTAATTCGAGTCGTTCGTGAAATGAAACAATCATCATCCATTTCATTATACCTCTCATTCTCATTATATATCATCAGAGTCGGAGCACAGACTGTCGACGATTTTAAGTAGCATTCCCTTAGCAAAGTAGGCGCATATGTTTATCTGTAACATCATTATATCGGTTAAAATCGATATTAAGTGCTGGCGAATACTTAAAAAAATAGCGTTGATTATACACGGCTCTCTCTCTCTCTCTCTCTTTTTTCTTTATCCTTGTTTAAAGCGTTATTTTCTTCCAAGCGACCTCCCGCCGACGCAATCCTTGGCTCTAATTTGTATTTAATTAACCGTGTCCCGTGGCTGCGCGACGCTTCCTCTTGACTGCAAGCGAGTTCGGTCGGTTTGGTACGTGCGTTGGGGTTCATTAGGTTATTGAAACCTTAGACAATGTAACTAGTGGCTGCCGGGCACTCGGAGTGCTCCAAGGGCTTCGTAATGCTCGCTGCCTCGAGCGTTCCCTACGACATTTCGCATCTCTGGCCACTCCTGCGTCAAGTCGAGTTGGTCTACGACCGTCCGCCGAACGGCCGACTCCGCTATCATTACGACGGCCGACGGTGCGCGGCACCGAGGCGGGTTACATCATCAACACGCATGAGTTTATATGCTAATAAGCGACATTAATTAAATGGCGAGCACGCACATATATCTAGCCGCTCTCGCGAGAATTCAGTTCTCTTTCTTTCTGGGAATAACGAAAAACTTTGTTGGATTTAATATTCTGCATTTACGTTAAGGGCTGCGAGCGTACAAACGGATTACATCGCGCGCGCGAAGAGATCCATGAATCGCACAATAAAAAAAATTTTTTTTTTTTTAGGGAAAATGGAATTTTCAATACCAGCAAAATAGATCCGTTTGCTAGAGTCTATTAAATTCGCACAATTGTTACATTTATTTTATCCTTAATCTTTCTCCATATCCTTCGATTTGTTCGATCTTTTTTTCGCGATACAGCATAAACATTAAAATAAATAGATTCGAGTTTCTAGCTCCGGCAAAAATCGCGCGTCTGAAATATCTTTCAGTCTTCGAGGTCGGGAAAAAACGCGAATGAGAAGGAGATTATTTTAAGAACACATAACACGCTTTTCTCTCCCTACACCGGAAAACAAGAGGTAGGAAAAACGCGAATCTAGATATCGCGCAGCTCTTCCTCTCTCGCAACTTCCTTTTCATTTTTCTGGCCGAATTTAATTTGGTGCGCGTCCGGTTGCATCTTCCCACTCTCGCTTGACTGATACGAGAGGATACGAAGCCCCGGAAGATCACAGGAAAAATGCCTGTACCTTGCAACATCCCCGGCTCGGATCTGGAGCGCGCGAATTAGGAATTTTACTAACTCGGATAGTCGCATTTAATTTTAAGCCCGAAACCATACGAGTCATTACTGTCTCCATTTCGTGCGTATATTAAATTACAGCCTCCGACCGCGAGGCTATTCGTCGGAAGAGGGGCCCGTAGCCATATTACGGAAGAGCACATGCACTCGAGGATTATCCAAAGTCTCTCCCCCGCCCCAGTAGCTGGGCTACAACACACGGATATATGCATGGTCTACGAATGGACGTATTCGTGTTACTTTAACGATCGCAGGACTCGCGTTAACGCTCGTTAAATACCAAGGATTTCTCTCGATCGCGTAAGTTGAAACTTTCGATGACGAGATGCAATATTAAAAAATAAGTTATTTTTGTTCAAGGACAGAACAAAGTGTTTACCGTTTCTAGTATATTACTCGCTCCAATGTAAAAGCTTGACGAGATAATAACGATAAAAAAATTGAGAAATAGAAAAATTGAGTGAATCTGACTTGTTTTCTTACTTTATAATATTATTTGCATTAAATATTCTTATTAATTATATATGAACATGATTTTACATATTTTCAAAATTCTGTCGGCCTTCCTATAGCCGACCGCACAAAAACAATCGTCATTATACATGTGTATGCGTATAGCTCCGTTTCTTTCTCGGATTTCTTTGGAAGCCGAACCGGAGGTACGATGCCTCATTCTCGCTTTAAGTGGCTGTTAAATGCGAGAGTGGCAATTGACGACTCGGGCTTAACGGGCGACATCGGGCGCGAGGCGCTTAATTTCAATCGAGAGACACCGAGAAATGCTAATTAGAACGTATTTATAGCGTGGTTTAAAGCGCAGGCATAACCGAGCGTGGATCGGTGTGAACTGCGGAGCGAGTAACGCATCGCCACGTCGCATTTCGCGTTAATGGCCACAATTAGGTGTTTTAATTAGCGCTTACTCCCAGCGGCAGCTGCCACTGCCAAATTAGGACTGCCACGAAACAATAACTGCCGATTGAAGAACCTAATTAGCGGAGCCTCTCGCGTACATAGCGCGCATCGGCGAATCTCAGCACGGCTGATATCGCGGTTATAAATTAATAATTGGCAATGATCTCGCTATGATACTATCTATGCTAGTATCTCCGGAAGAGAGACGTAATTAAAACCTGTTCAGGCTAATACACATATGCTTTGCATTTCATATGATTAAAGGCTGTCTTCGAGAAATCGGAGCTAGCGGAACGTGAAGCAGCCGTTAAGAGAAAATCACTTTATTATACCAAACCAATCGTTTCATATTTATCGATAATTACAAGTTGTTACGACAAATAAAAATTACCGATAAAATAATTGTCAATTTATATTCTTCGTGATTCTGTAATTTCGAGAGACTCGTTCTTTATCGTCGAACGACTCCTCTCGAATTGATCCCAACGTTTGGCCCCTCTAATTCTCCACTTAACGCGACCGCTCATTTTTCTCACCATCGGTCCTTTAGCGTAAACCGTGAAATCGCTCGGTCCGACGCTACCAACAGAAACCGGGTGTATAGTGGCGGAAACGGTGGAAGCACGAGGAGAGAGTATAGTCATAGAAATGCTGCGGTGGTGTGGCGGGCGTGGCATGCTCGTACATCCGGTACAGGTTCCACACGGTTCATATTGCCGGTAGGTCCCAAGAGTAGGCAGTACAGGGACGCAACACACAGGCCCGACGCAAGTTGCCGGCCGCGCAACACAATGACGTTATAATGACTAATGATCATATCATTTAATTAACATCGCGCCTAACTAGCCCGGGCTTCATTAGCCCACGGCGGCCTTAGACGCCCCGTATACAACACCACGCTTATTATGTATCTATCGCGTGGCGATTGTCCGCAGCGCGTGTTAAAGCTCGTGCGTTACCCGGCGACACGGTTTCTCGGTGAACCGCCGACTGATGTTAAATTTAACATTGTGTGAGTCTCTGTGCGAGCGAGCGCGCGCGAGCGTGCGTGCACGTGTGCGTACGCGTGCGTGTCGTATGAGATGAGCGAGTGCGTTGGTAGCACGGTCGTTGTGTCGTACCACGCGAGACATGTGCGGAGGCGCGCCTATGGCAGTATTGCCAGTACATAGAACCGGCTATTGTGCGTCGAGGAAAAGGCGGAAAGCTCGATCGATCCATCCAGACGAGATCTTCGTCCTTACGAGATAGGGATACCTTGATAGCGGTGTTAACGCGTGCTCTTGTCGGATATTCTCGACGGTTAAATTGCTTTCGTCTGAATAGATCGAGAAGTATGAAACCCGCGATTAGCTCGTTCTTTTAAAGAGTACATACGCTATAAAGCTTCCTATCATCGATATCAAGAGTTTGAAATTTAGTACAATCGATTTTTATCAAACAAGTTTTTTTTTTTTTTTTTTTTTTTATTTTTTTTTTTTTTTTTTTTTTTTTTTTTTTTT
>NW_021850941.1:1929431-1939327 GCF_003651465.1 Formica exsecta
TTTTTAATAATTTGTTCCTGCTTATAGACATGTAAAACTTAATGCGAAATTTAATTAATACATCTAATAATGAACATTTTCAAGATTGCAACTAAAGATTAAATTTTCGTCGACGAGAAATAAGCTCGAAATTTATCCAAATGTTTGCGGCATATTTATACGAAATTCTAATTATAGGTAAAAAAAATTAATAACGATAACAAAAGTTGAAGGCATAAGGCATTTTTAGATAAAACTTCGGTGGCTACTTCATTACACGTATAATGAGCGAGGTATAAAGACAGGCATGGATTGCACGCGGCGCGGTACGCGAGACTCCACGCTTATTATATATCTATCACCGAGCGTCCGTGTGTCACACATCGATCCACTGGGTCGCGTTAAATGCAACGCGGTGTGCAGTATTGCTGCGGCACATAAGGGACGTTGCAGCGGGGCGCACCTACACGCCCGACGCGCTCCTGTCGGCCGAGGAAAGGGTGGAAAGCATCGATCGACCGATCCAGACTAGATCCCCCCATCCACCCGCCTGCCTGCTCGCCCTCCCGCCCACCCGCTGATGTTAACACGTGCTCACGGCGCTATTCTCACGGGCGAATTGATTTTCTTACGCGTCTCTTGAGAGTTATTAATCCCACGCGTGGACGCCGCGCTAGATAGCGGATAAACCGGTGCGGACAGTGGATATCTGTGCTGCTCCGTGAACAAGCGCTAATTATGGATAACGGTCGCAAGTCTCCTCTGATAAATTTTCTATAATTGCGGATGATCAAACTTGCAGAGTGATATTGTAGCGGTCGCCAACGACAGCAACTTCTTCCGTATCGCGATGCGCTTTCTCGTGCTGCTGTTTTTTTCACGCCCTTACAACGCTTCCACATCACTCGCGTACGAGCAATGTCGCTCCATCGCTTCATAATGACCTCTCTCATGACCTCGTGTGTCTTCCGTTTTCTAAATTCGATATGAAAGAAAAAGCAATTTCTCGGGGACGTCAACAAATATTAAATTTGGATCGTAAAATTATTTTTGTCCTTGCTTCGGACTTGTGATCTGCTAATGTAAAATTATCGACAAAGTGATTGCTCGTTTCCGTATTTATTTCACTTCCATTAAAAAATATTTTTACCGTGCATATTGTGCCACGGTGAATCGCGATTTTCGACGGAGTCGATCGAATATTGTATTTAAGGTCTTGATTAATTCAGCTTCATTGATTCTAATACTGAAAGGTGCATTGAAACGCGAGTCATCTGATTGATTCGACATAGTCGGCCAATCGGGTTTGCCGTAAACAAATACGTGAAATCGGCTTTTATAATTCAATTATAATTAAAAATTGAAAACGTGGATAGGTCTCGGTAGCGAACCTATACGGAGAAGCAACAGATTTCGTTCCTTTGTTATGGCATCGCCGTTCACTCACCGATTCGTCCACCCAATTTCAAACTGTACTCTCTTTTTTTTTTATTTTCCATACGAGGGAGCTACGTCTCTCAAATTCCCTGATTGTTACAAGAACCAATTCGTCAGTATTTTAAAACGACGGTGCGTCGATAGAATTATCTCGAAAAAGCCATCAACATTGCTGCAAAAATATATTTTTTACATTATAACTTTGCGCTTTTAAAAAATCTTTACGTTAAGGATATATACATATATGTATACAAAATATGTAGTTTAGTTTTAAACTGAATATTTCTTTTTAATGAGAGAGATGAGAGGGGCTGATATTCATATATCGTTTACATATATTTTATAGAGAAAGATAATAAATGCTACATATTCTTAACATTGGATATTGTCGTCGATGGTTGCTGATGATACGTTAACGCGATAGACGTCGCCTGTTTACTTATGATTATACCGCAATTATTGGATTTATCGACTACCGTTTCGAAGCTCCTGATTTATTTCAACATTAATCACGTTAATGATGCGCCGGCTAGGCAGCCTTCGACCTCTCCCTCCTCTCCTTCCACGAGCCACCTACTCTACTCCGCACCCCCGTGCCACTGTTGCGACTCGTAGCGCCCGGCAAACAGGAAATGAGCATTTCGATCAAGATCGATCGTCACAATTACCGATGATTGCAAGTGCCGAAGTTCCTCGGTGGCATCAGCGACGCGCATCCGCTTAACTTCGCTAATGAGCCAGGCAACCTTAACCCACTCTTCCCCATTTCGCCTTACGTCTCAATTTATATTAATCTCTTCTATAGACGCATGCACATATACCAATTATTAAAAACCATACATAAGAACAGAAATATTAAGAGAATCGATCATTAGAGTTGAGTCAAAAATTATTTCTTTAGTCATATGTAAGAATAACATATTTAAATGTGTGTACGTCATTCAACTGACATTTCGTTTAAAATTAAAAAGAAAGTTTGCCCAATATCTCTTTTTTTAAAACAATATACAAGATATTAACAAAGACACATGTCTGAAAATCTAAATCTAAATGTATTATTTGCCTATTTAAAAAATCCAGAATAAGAATTTCTAGATACTTGTTAAAAATGAACAATACGTCAATCTAATTTATGTCGTTGTATTATTAGTCAAACTTTAATCACATTTCAATGTAATTGTGATTGATGTAAGAATATCATTGCGTATTTTTGAGGCACTTTTGATCCATTCGCTTTCCGTCAGCAATGTTGTCGTATTTACAAATAGACAGATATTTATACAAGCGTTATCGATTATACGTTGCATAACAAAATATCCCGTGTCCAGCTTATACGGTGTCACGTTTCTTTTTCAACATTTTGATCCGATTAGTATAACGATATTGCAACTGGTCATGGCCCTCATTATTGCCATAAACGAATCCTCAAATCATGTACATCGCTGCGATCGATAAATTAATTAATTAATTTGCCATTAGAAATATCGAAATCTATTTATCGTTGCTTGATCACCGCGTTTAATAGTGACGGATAGAAATGAAAGTCGATGCAGAGAAAGAAAGAGAGACAGTGAGTGAGTGAGAGAGACAAAGAGGGAGGGTGGTGGATAGGCGCGGGACATAGAACGACGGAGCGGAAATCGGTGGGAGGGCTACCAGGATGATGTTACATCATCAATCAGCTGGCAAACATCAACTCAACGCTCGTACCTCGCCCGGTATGTCCTGACCTGTACCCAAATATATGCCCCCGATGATATCGTTGCGGCATTGCTACATCATGTCCGGCTATAATTAATTATCTAATTCTTAATCGTTAACGTTAATCATTCGTTACCACGCAGCACCGACCAAAAACCCGTTATCCCAGATTTATAAATTTCTACCATTTTTTTTCTCTCTATATTCATATCTTGCAGATGGATAGAATGATAAAACATCTTTTTAATGCCGTTAAAATACATAATAACACGTGAATTAAATATTGAAGAATGAATAATCATTATCTTGTTTCATATCCATACGTTGTCTGCTAATTAAAAAGCTTATTAGCGATAATGTGAAATAAAGTAAAATACTATTTGTAAATTATGATTTACAAATGATCGGAGATACAACGAAGAGTTTTTGACGTTACTACCCGTCATCCGTTTTCGACCCTGAAAGGGTATTATCGGACGTGGGGGAAGGGAGGGTAGGTAGCCTCCACCTACGATAATCTACCCCCGCGGCCCCCATAATGCGCATCCCTCTGGCCGCAATAATGATGATTTATTTCAGAGCTAAAAATTGCGCGAACGCCGAGGTATGAGTAATGTTCCGATGTGGCCCCACCCTCCTGTGCGGACCAGCCAGCTTTTTTATCCGCGCAAACGTTATGAATTCCATTGACCCGTTCGGTGGTAGGGGTTCGGCATCGAGGGCTGGTCCTCTAGATAATGGTGGATCCCTATTTATTTATCGGAGCATACGAGCAGACACGACTGATCGTCTTCCATTCATCCAAGTACCTTTTGATTCCGCAGACGTCGGACTTTGTTCCATGAATATCGGCCGCGCGAGAATCGTCGCGAGAATCGACCGTCGTGAAAACGCACTTGTCGCATGCTCTCGTTCGCGAAGGGGGATGCAGGCGTAAGGGAGGAGAGAATAATGCGCGTATAAATATATCACAGGCGGACAGGGAAAGTAAATCTTTTTACAGGGGTGCGGCATCGGCGCGTGTGTTTCCGACGATAATTATTATCAGGCGCGACAATGAGGCCCGCGAAAAAGACGACCGGACAAAAACCGGCATACCTTCGACAAAAACAATCGTTTGTACGTCGACTATGTCGCGTCGCAATAAAAGAGGGTATCGCTGGTGCCCGCTGGGAAAGCGGGACGAGGATTGGTGGTGCGGCGCGGGGGTGACGCAGGTTGGCGGGTTGGTGAAGCCGACGACGCAGCAAACAGCATCGAGATGCACAAAAATCGGTCCTTTCAGCTTAAAATTACGGTTGTCGCGTGGATGGCGGGATAGCTGATGGGGTGGTATTGTGCAGGAGAGAAGGGAGGGGGAGGAGGAAGCGGGCAGGCGCGGTTGGGGGTGGTAAACGAGGAGACCTGCTGGGCGAGAGAGAAAGAGAGAGAGAGAAAGAGAGAAAAAGAGTGAGAACGAGAGGGTACGCTCGGCGGATCCGGGGGCGGTGCGGAAGAGGGCGGTGTGTGTCCCGGAAAAAAATCCATACAATCCGATCGGGACAATGTATTCGTGTGAATTCGCGCGATTGTCTGGGTGTTCGCGTGTGTTCGGACATTGATACGGAAGCCAGATCTGAGCGTGCACTGATAAATGTGAAAAAATCCCCCATTTTTAAACCAGCGACGCCTGCCGGCGCGTGATGCTGGTGAGCGAACGTGTGTCGGCCGAAGAATCAGCCCTCACCGAACCACCCCCGCGATCCTCTACCTCCGCGTCCTGCCCTCGTCGTCTCGCTCACACCCTTCCTTGCGTTCTGTGTCTCCTCTCTCTTGCGCGCTCCAGTTCGTTCTCCCATGCCAACCCCCCTTTCGACGAGCGGTATTGTCGAAACAACGAGAACGGCTTTGTCCTTTGGTCCTTGCTGTAAAACCTGGACGTATTTTAAATTCGCGGCATTTTATCGCATTCGCTATTTATCGACGGGCTGCACGTCCAAAGGACGTCGTTCTATCTCTCGCCCGTTTTATCTCGTTTTCCTACGGATTTCTCTCATCTGGTCGCGGAGGATAAAATACTCGCGGTATCTAAGCGGCGTCACGCCACGGATGACCGTCGTCACGGTGATGATTTTCGCTTTATGCGAATCGTATCGATTCGTGCATCAAGGTATGCAAGAAGATGTGTGCCAACTTTTATACTTCTATTACTTTTACAACATGTTTAACACATTTACAGATAAATTATTATCTTATCTAAAATAATCTTTTCTCAAAAAAGAAAAAATAAAATGAAAATCATGCATGATACATATACATAATATGTGTGAAAATAATTTAATGGGGATGAATATCAATATCCAAAGATTAAAGCGTCATAAAATATAAAAAGTATCTCGAGCGAGAACATTTGAGAGTCACAGCACCATATCAGTGCCGGTCGCGCGAGTATATCGCGGCATTTCCGGTACTGCTGTTACCGTTTTATGAGCAACGTCCGCGGATACGTTTCCGATGAGTTAACGATGCTCCAGATTTCGTTATGCTCGCACGCGACACTGTCGCGAGATCGCTGGCTCGCGAAACGAGTTCGTCCGCGAACTCGTAAAGGAAAGAAGGGAGGCAGTCGAGCACACGCAAGAAGGATAGAGCGCGATGAAGGGCAAAGGGGTGAAGATGAGGACGCGGACAGTCGGATTCGTTGATGGCGAGTAGGTGTACGTTCGGCTACCAATCAAGCGGCCTCGAAACCTCATCGGTTTTTTTCCTCCTGCTCGATGCCCCCCGTCCCCATCCCTATCCCCCTCGCCCCCTTCGCCTCCCACCGCCAAAACCGATCGTTCGTCCTGCCGCACCCTCTCCCGCCTTCCTTTCGCTCCCTCCCGCGCGCCCCGTCGAGCGCGGGTGCACCCTCATACCCGGCAATGTTCCATTTTTTCGCCCGGCTATCCCGCAACTCGAACTCGCGATGCAATTATAATCCAGCTTTATGAAAAAAGAGGAAGGAAAAAAATGCATCGCAAATGTGATTGAGCACCGATACGGTGGCGAGATTGGTCGGTAGTAGGGGGAGCGGGTGGCCGCCGTGGGGTGCCCTGGGTGGCAATAGGAGGTGGAGGAGGAGGAGGTGGTGGAGACCCGTCGGTCGGTATAGGTGCGGCGAGGGGATGGTACGCGGGATGGCGAGCTATATAGGGGCCGGGAGGAAGAGAGGGGGTTGAGGGATTGGTCAAAGCGCTCGGTTGCCGGTGCTGATAAAAAATTACACCCGAAAAAAGTATCGCCGTTACCCCTCCGCGCCCCCGACCGCACCGGTCCACCCGGTTCGTCAGCCCCCTACCGGCTCACCCCGCTCGCCTGGCACAAGCCAGCCAAATCTCGGATATACATTATTCCTGCCGACCAACCCCTTTGCACGGCGGAACACTGAAAATTGTTCGGAAACAAATTCGACCTATCCCCCTTCCCTCTTTTCTGGCTCGTCCGACTCTTCCGGTTGCCGTTTCTCGCGAGGTGATACTCGACTGATTAAAGCATTTGCGAGAACGGCCTGACCTCGGATAGCGGCGAGAGTCGCGTTATGCCAAGTGATATCCCGATTGGATTTCAGATGTCCCTTCGATTATTCTATCGTCACCGCAGTGAATTGGAAATCCAAACGTGTGTGGACACAAAAATATGACTGTGACAAGTTCAAGTTTACGACGAAAAATAAATTATAATAAAAAATTTACGGATTATCGTGTAAATTTTTGTCCCGATTCTCGCGTGGAATGTGATTTCGTGCCAAATTTGGTTCCAATCGTTCGAACGAGGTGTGTGTTGGTTGCAATCCCGTTCGCAATTTTCTACCCGCGTACCGGTATTAGTTGCGTGCGATTGATGTCACTGATTCAAATTTGCCACCTTTTGAAAGAATTATGAAGCTCGAACATCGCTATAATTTAACCATTACTATATTAAGGTCTAACAATTTTGTTATTACATGTATTTATTTGTCGCGAGTTTTGTATCGTATCAAATAATTACGGATATTTTTAATATGGGAGCGTTTTGATTGTGTAATAATTATTTATTAGAGAGAGAGAGAGAGAGAGAGAGAGAAGCTTGAATTTTTCCATATAAAAGATCAAATGGAGCAAAGAGCGAACGAGTGAAAGCGGCTGTAAATGAGAGCAACTTATTTATAGTGTATCTCACTAAAAGCTGTCGTTCGTTTCCTTTTATTTTATGCATCGTTCTCTCTTTACGTATTTGTCCGATATGTCTGATACGCTCCGAAACTGGTATATACTGGAATATACGACAAATCAAAGCTCGCCAGGTACAATACAATCGAGTATCGATGCCAATTCATATATTCATACATTTTAGTGACCGTTTAGCGAGATCTATGCGCGCAAACAAATGCGATTTAAAATTTTAATAACTTTGTCGGTCGATTGTAAACGAGATTGCGGTTATAATATATCACACAAGATTTTTGCCACGGTATCAACATTATCTGGAGTCGTTATGCTTACTAATTAGTAACACGATATCTCTGCTACGCTTTTTGCAAAGCGGAATGAGAAAAGGAAATGAGGCTGGTTTGTAGGACTTCTCGCAAGTCTCGACTCGACGCGCGCGTCTTTCTCTTTCTCGCTCTTCCCGTTAGAACGGCTGTTTTCAAAAGAAGTAAACGCAACTTGCGCAAAAATAAATGTAAATTTCTAGATATATAGCTTGTATCATTAAGAAAGATATTTTAACGAAACACATGAATAATCTTTTGTTATGCACGTACTGTTGGTAGATAAGTGGCTGCAAAAAAAAATCAAGAATACTTTTAATGAGATAAAAGAAGAATAACGTAATAATTTTGACGCAAATCGCAAGTTAAATTTTTATAATGTTAGCAAATGGAAAATAATTTTATATAATAAAAAGCAACAAGTAAAAAAATTAATACTCTACGTGAGCTCTGTGCCGCTAATTGGAGAACATTAAATAAAATATGTTTACCAGCAAGAGGTGGCACAATCGCACTGCGTAATGATCGTTGATTACTATTATTTTCGCGCTCAGGTAGGTAACAAACACATGCAAAGAGTATAAGGAGAGTGTAACGTCGAGCTTCTATTTTCTACTGGCAATTGTTGGTCATATCAACAATCTGCATTTTATTTCTTTGATATTTATATGTTTCAGTAAATTCACTCAAAAAAATGTCTTGCTGATATAGGTAGATTTCTAGGTGTCACAACAAAAATTTATCGCTATTTTTTGTATCTGTTAGAATATTGTCTGTTACATATAGAATTTATAGCAGCAACATTCTAATAATATCTTCTAGAAAATTTAGGTCCCATTGCCAAATGTTAATCACTGCATTGGATAAATATGAGTTTCGATACTACAGAACGATCTTTGTGAGAAATATAACTGCCAATTATAACTGCAGCATCGAAAAATTGAGAAAAATTGTTTAAAAGAGCTAGATAGATTGAGCGCGTTATACAAATATGTTAGACGTGAGGATTATATATTCATTTGTTTCTTGCCGCTAATTTTTTCTGTCTACCACAGCCAAACTTTATAACAAGTATGATTGGCCTTAACATGGATAGGCGCCACAGAAAAACATTCTTTCTAAATTTCACAAACAGTTCAGATATAAATTCTGTCTCTGTCACTTAGATTGATTAAATGCGAAACATATGCGATATCACAGTATTTGCTAATCATTTATGTACCTCAGTTAATTTTGCGCACCAAGAAAATTTTTGCTGTAGTTGCAATACCACTTTTTTGAGTGTACGATTATTCTCACAATACTTTATGAATTATCTATGCTTTGTCTTCACAAAATATAATACTTTAAAAAATTATATGGAGATACATTTTTAAAGTTACAATTAAATATTCGCGCATGAGAGAGCGTTAGATGCGCGGCGCATTCGTTTTGATACAGAGGAAAAACGAAAGGAAGGAAGTCGCTGCACCGTAACGACTGATGTTTCCGTTTGGAGCAGCGGCGGCATAGACGAAAACTCGTCGGCGGAATAAAAGTTCCACCGGTGCTTCCACCGGAAGCAGCAGCCGTTGCGCCATTATCTATTTCGTTTTTCATTCACATACGTTCGGATGCAGGTGTGAGTACAGCTTTAGGTACGGAACACCTACGAATAATATAGTTGAGAGCGTAATAGCTCTAAAATAACGAGAATCCACCACCAAGATAAAAATTTCCACGTAAAATTCTATTCCATAAATTAATAACGTATTTTACATTATAATAGAATTATCTACAAAATCGTAGGAATGCATATTATATGTACTCTCTGTTTGATATAATAATTCAATTTGAAATATATAATTCAAATACATATATAATTGAGTAAAATAAAGCCTTGATATAATTCAGTTGCGTGACAGTTGCTCGAATAATATTGCAAGCGCTGTGCTTTTCGTACGGAAAAATGTATCACGAGAAGCGAAACCGAACCGCCTATTACAAGGGTGAACGACACACCCTCTAGGATAAGGGTTCGGTTGCGCATCGTGTAGGAAACCGTACGAAGAATAGCTGGAAAGAAAATATCTAACATCGAAGAAGATACTTCGTCGTAACCGAAAAGGCTTCTTTTGTACGAAAATCCGTTACAGAGAAATTCATGAGTCGAGATAAACTTGCATTAACTTCGCTCTAATCTCTCTGTGAATTTATTTGGAATATTTAACATTAAGACTGTTATCTATAATGACATTTTTTCATAAAGTTTCTTTATTAATATTATTTAAAAATAAAATTAAAATAA
>NW_021850941.1:1950621-1980745 GCF_003651465.1 Formica exsecta
TGTGTCGTATATATTTTCCTCTACGAGACGTAGGATAATTGCAGGCTGTAATTTATTTTATGAAAGATAATCGATCGATCGATCGTCTCTGTGTTTTTTCAATAGTAATCGTGTCTCTGCGCGAATAAATAGCATCGCATAATGTTACATGCTCATTGGTAGGTGGGAGAAACAGGAACGTGCATATATGTGTCCCACAATAAAATAGTAAATGTCAAGAGCGCTAAATCTAGTTAAACTTTTCGCGATTAAGGCCACATGACAGGTTACAGACGGAATATTAAGTTCTGGTAAATGCGTCACAAAAAATCGAATGGATCATGGATAAGTGATTTGACATTTTCTGAGAATAGAGACCAGAAATTAACATCGTTGTTTTGACGCGTCGTAATTATTCGTAATTGCACGTTACTATTTTTATCGGGGGTATTATAATTGGACATTATAAAACATTATAAACAGTTTCTCTAGTTGATTTCGATGGTGAGACAATTATAATATATGTGTGTGATACAATTATATAATACGGTCTACGTTTGCGTTTTTCTCGACGGTAGCAATAATAATCATGTTATACCATTAATAGCTAGCTTTGGTGCACATGTCTCTAGAATAAACATTTTCAGTGGCATTAAAACAATTGTAATTGTTTTCAAAGATATCAAAGACTTAATAAACAAAAAATATATTTGTTAAACCAGCGTTTTGATGAATAATTAAACACAGCTTTTAATTAAATATTAAATATGACATGTTATGACAATAAATTCCAAACAATATTTATTAATTCTGCTCTGGGATAAATCTATTATTTTTTTAATGGCATAAAAAGTACATTTTTTATAAAGTTTTAAAAATCGAAGTTTCGTTTTACCTCAGTTTCAGTAATCTTGACAAGTTTATACGCTTGATATTGTTGTGAAATGTCAATCGAATAATTAAAAAGTATGCTTGTGCAATAGGAATAGACCACGTAACGCCAAAAACATATAAATTCCGTTTGTCAGGCAGTCTGTTTACCGCAGTCTGTTTACCGCTGTCTGTTAATACATATTTCACGATTATCGGAGTCATTCGCACATCGATACGTGACGTCGAAGTCGCGAGATTTAATAAACGATATGCCTCGTGAATGTCTACTGTGTGCCATCTGATAGAAAAATCGGACCACCATCGCGATTGATCCAATTATCTTCGATCGAAACGACGTGCGTGGAATTTCTATGCCCGACGAAGATTTGCGATACGATTGCGAATAAAGAGTAAATTTTTAACCCTGAAAAAAAAAGAGTAGTTTAACGAGCCTCTATATACAAAAAGAGAGAGAGAGAGAGAGAGATCTTTAGAAAAATTTTTTTTTTTTATAGGAATGTTTTTTAAACATAACTATACTGATGGATGTGTGTATTACGTAATTATACACTCAAAAAAATGTCTTGCTGATATAGGTAGATTTCTAGGTGTCACAACAAAAATTTATCGCTATTTTTTGTATCTGTTAGAATATTGTCTGTTACATATAGAATTTATAGCAGCAATATTCTAATAATATCTTCTAGAAAATTTAGGTCCCATTGCCAAATGTTAATCACTGCATTGGATAAATATGAGTTTCGATACTACAGCTAGAACGATCTTTGTGAGAAATATAACTGCCAATTATAACTGCAGCATTGAAAAATTGAGAGAAATTGTTTAAAAGAGCTAGATAGATTGGGCGCATTATACAAATATGTTATATGTGAGGATTATATATTCATTTGTTTCTTGTCGCTAATTTTTTCTGTGTACCACAGCCAAACTTTATAACGAGTATGATTGGCCTTAACATGGATAGGCGCCACAGAAAAACATTCTTTCTAAATTTCACAAACAGTTCAGATATAAATTCTGTCTCTGTCACTTAGATTGATTAAATGCGAAACATATGCGATATCACAGTATTTGCTAATCATTTATGTACCTCAGTTAATTTTGTGCACCCAGAAAATTTTTGCTGTAGTTACAAAACCACTTTTTTGAGTGTTGTGTTATAACAATCACCACATTGCTTTCCATTATAATAAATCATTAATCTTGTTAAGCTAATAACAATATTATATTTTAATATTCTATTATAACAATTACCATACTGCTTTTTATCGTAAATAATTCTGATTAATAATTTAAGATATAATATTACGATATAAGTTTGTTGTTATAATAAATCTTTATTGTGTAATATTGTATGTTATCAAGATATTTAATATAAAAACTTTCTCAAATTTCATGAAAAAAAAATTGATATCAAATGAAATTATTAACGAAAAAAATAACTCTCCAAATTGATCAAATACTAGGTAGATGGAAAGCTGGTAATAGTGTTGCGTAATCCTGTATATAATAAATATGATCGCGCAGATTGTGTCTCAAAGGCGGAGAATGCGATTTAACTCGGTTTAAAAATTGTTATCAATGCCTGAATTTTCATTGCAGAAAATTTTGCGTCTTCCAAAAATTTAGTCTAACGAGATAGAATTATAAATCTTGATCGTCGTGTAAATGTATTATAATTTTTCATTATGAATGCAAGTTGTCTTGCGACTTACGAATATAAGCATAAATTGTATTAGAACGAAATAGTTGACTGTGCATTGTGCGGCAGCCTGCGCCGGACAACTCGTCCGTTTTTATTTGCAGCCGGAACATTGCGTAAGCGGCACGATAATACGTCATGCGTTTTATTCTTACGTCCTTGTCCATTCATGTCGGAGGCGCAAATGGCATCGGCACATCTCGCTCCGACGTCGAAAAATTTCCGCAAATTGACGCATAGCTCAGCCGTGCCCGACGATTTCCGCGTACAACCGCGTAATTATGTAGAATATAATGGGATGTAATGACAGTACATTTAATCTCGCGCCAAATGTTAGATTAAAATGAATTTAGAAGCACGTATAAAATACTATTTTTTAAAATTCTTTTATATCTAATTATAAATATTTTTTCTCTTTTAACTTGCAATGTTACGTAGCAACAAAACGGCTACTGATAAAACTTTTCATTTTTTATTTATATATATTTTGTATATGATTATAATTATTATAATTATTATTGTAATTTTATTTGTGTAATTAATTTAATAAATAAATAAAATCTTAACTATTGACACGATCGAAAGCGCACTTAACGCAATTAAAGAAACATTTTGTCCCGCATGCCGAAATATTGCACGAAAATAATTCGCATCGTGAAATATACAAATTGTACGGCATTTGATGAGATAAAGTGCGCCGTTATATTCCCGCGCTGATATTCCTTGCCCCCTTCGAGACTGAAGGCGAGCGGTACCGGCTCAGGCTAATTGTAATAATTGTTATTATTCGGTGTATAATTAACGCTGCGGCTGCGGAGCTACCATCGTTGAGGTCTCGGACGAAAAGTTTAAGCATGGTGCCCGGGGGCCATTTGCATAATTAATTAAAGAAGGAACCGAGTTTTCAACAGATTTTCATGCCGCCGCCTCCTCGCCAAAGAGAGAAAACCTCGGGATCCTTCTTCGCCAATAAGAAGATCATGCCACTAAGAGCTCTGATGTTCTTTTCCAACTAACCAGTACGCAACGCGTTGTTTCGGTTTACTATCTTTTTTCTGTTTCTCGTGTCTGGACGTTGGTAGATACGACACCGATGAGGACCTAATCCTATATTTTTCCATTGATTCGTCCACTGTTCGTACCAGACTCGAGAGAAGCAGGGAGGTACGAGACGTGGATGCTGGGGGTTGAGGAGACGAGGGGGCAAATGTAATTAATTATCCCAGTAATGACTCTGACTGATGAGCGGCTGGACAAGTCCAGCCAGGTCGAAATAGCATAGAAGTGGTGATGGCTACGAACGAGTGCTAAAATAGAGTAATTTATACGACTCTCACGAATTCTAATAACAATTATTTGTTAAAATTAGATGAAAAAATATATTAATATATAATAAAAATTGACGTACATTTCCTCTCTCTCTTGCTCTATTGGTTATTGAAATATACCGATTTTTAAAGACGTATTTTCAGAAATATAATTACATTGGGCAATATGCTATTTCTTTATTGATCTTTATTGCGATTTTTGCAGCGGAAATATGAACGATATTATCTATATGTTGTAATTGAAACAAAAGAATATTTTTTTCATGTTTTGATAACATTTTTTCGAGTAGCTTAATATATATACGAATAGCAATCAGAAGTATTTGGAAAGACTCTCGATATGTGAACATTATTTTGGCATTTCGTTCTTCAAGCGCGAGTACGAATTGTTCCAATGATCAATCAAGTGTATTCGAGGGTCGTTCATACCTGTTCCTGAAACACCACGGTAGGGAGACAACGAGAGGCACGGAGCGGGGCTGTGCATGACAAGGTAGATTTATTTTTTTCACACCCCACGCCAGGACTCACCAGGGGCTGGACGAGGTGTTTTAATATTTTAATAGGACGGCGGAATGGCCGGTTTCGTGACTTGGCGTTTTATAATGATATTCTCCCCGCGTTCCGTTCGTAGTAGCAGGAGAAAATCAACGGCTTGGAATAACCCATTTCGCTGCCAACTCGTTCTATTCTCCTAAAATAACAAGACCTGCCCTTTATTTCGCTCCCTCCGATCGCCGTCGAAATATTCGTCGACTTAACGTGATTTATACATCGTTATTGCACAAGAAAATTCTCAACTAATTAAGGTGCTTTTATTAACATGAAAAACTTATATAATTAATGAGATAGCTTTAAGATTGGCAGATCGTATTACGGTACAAAAGTGGACATATTGACCGAAAAAAATACCACAAGAGATAGATACTTCTGTAAAATTGTAATGTCTTCTTTCCTGTGTATCCGTGATAAAAGAAAAGGTTTCGAAATAAATGATACCAATATCTCGATGCATGAATATATAATTATCGCGGGAATATATCTTACCACTTGATTTTTATTAGAAGCAAGATGATGATCCGCGAGAAAGAATCGTGCTCGTCATTTCGCTCAATGTGATACTCGCTGAATCATTCTGCATCATCGTCCAAACTCTCCTTTCATAATCGAACCGCCTTGCATCATTTGCCCTCTCACTCTCTTTCGTTTCGCCGTTTCAATCAAGCATCGACAGTAATTTTATCCGGCTCACTTCTCACCTCACTACAAACCCGTCCGACCGACGATTCTAATTAACTTTCGTTAAGCTATACGCGCGCTCATGATTGTACGAGCGATTATAGTCGACGCGATCGTTCTTAGACGCTTATTAGTAGAGTGAGTATTAATCTGTGTATTCCGTGTGTTCATGATTACGTATACACATCTCAGCGCGATTGAGTGGAGCTAGTAATATGTTTTGTCGCCAGTTTCATACTGTGCAGTTCACCGTTTATAAGGTAGTGTCACTCAATAGCGTGACAAAGCTAAAATCTTTTCGATGTCACACCTATGCGATGCAAAAGAATTCTAAAGACGTGTGCACGTGTTAAGGACTAAGGTTTGTTGAGAAATAATAAGAGCAACACACGCGATCATCATAATATTAAAGTTTACGTTTTAATTATATATATANNNNCTTTCTCTATATGTGTACATTTTGACTGATAAATTTGTAAAATAAAAATTTATTCTTTTTAGACAAAAAAGCGGCATTATTGCTGATGCATATTAATGCGCAATCTTTTACACCTTTGACTTTTTTATGTTCATGATGCATTGCGTGTGCATTTACATATAAATTATTATTATCTTAGAATTAATAAATATGACATATACATACAAAGTTTGCAATAATTCTCGCAACATAAAATCAGAATTAAAGTATTTTATTTATTTATTATGTACGTTGCAGCGCCCTGTTAACAGCATCCTGTCATCATCCGATATGCGTTCAGCGAAATGTCGATCAGAAAGAAAATTCGCACAGTTGAGATAGAAATGCAACTGACCCCACGAATATTTCCCCAACGGCGAGCAGTTCGAGATTGATGCGTTAAGCAAACAGCGTAGGCGCGTCCTCGTTTGTACCGGCAGACACGACGGTTCGCAATTAATTGCAGGTAGAATCGTTAATGCCGCCTAATTTCGCGAAAGCACAGAAACGGTCCAAGCGAAAATCACGATTCGTTAGTGCCGGCGATTTTTGTCGGATCTGGTAGAATCATTGCATTGCCGGATGAAACTGAATGCAAACTTTGTCGTGAACTTACCATCGTTATATTGAAATTAATAAATGCTTACACATTATCGTTCGATTTTTTTTACTCGCATTTAATGTTTCTATATTATTACATGTACAATTATAAATTTCTCTCTCTCTTCCTCTCTCTCTCTCTCTCTCTGCGACAAGCGTTGTAAACATTTTTAAAGATTTTTGTACACAAAGAATGATATTTCTATAAAAAAGTAGATAATTTTTTTATAGAAGCTTAATTCGGAGATTTTTTTTTTCTAATAATATACAGTCATAAATTATAAAGTATCCGCTGTCTAAATTGCGGTATTATAACACAAGTGTAGAAATAATACATTTCGCGGATAAATGGTCCATCGTATTCGATCGAGGTACATTTTTACCGGGCGCATCGAAAAATAGTCGACGTTATACTTATCAGAAATACGAGATTCCGAAGTTAGCAGCGCGAAACACAATATAAACGGTAACGAGATTAACGGTGTATCAAGCGAGAGAGCGAGCGGGCGGTCGCGCCAAAATTCGGATCAGACCAGTTCGGTATTAACGATTCGGCGATCGAGTCGCTCGATGCAGCTGCAACCGCATCCGATTGAAGCCGAACGCGGAAAAAAAGGAACGATTCGGCGCAAAGGGGCAAGGGGAGGAGGAAACGAACTGTGAGGGAGGGGGGAAGGGGGTGTAAGAGCGCGAGGGCGGTCGAAGAGCGAATTTGTGAAGGCACGGTCGGCGGGGGAGAGCGGCGGCAACCTTTTATAATCCGGCAAAATGCGAAACGCGCGCGCCATTTTAATCGAAATAGGTTTTCGCCCCGAAAAAAAGTTCGTATTTAGAGGGAACGAAATGAGTTCACCTCCGGCACGATGAAAGACCGATAAGCATAGCTGATTTATACGAAGCACGAGCGAGCCCAACCGAAACCGTCCTCTCGTTCGTTCGTTCATTCGAATCGAATCTTCCCTCGCTATCCCGGGCGAGATTCCATTGGGTGCGCTTGCTATACGTGAAAACGCGTCTCTGCGCATACGTTGAGAGATGCGTGCGAGTGCGTACGTATTTATGCACCGGCCTACGCAAGTTCTGAAAATGTTGCGCGAATTTGTCAATTTTGAATTCATAAATATCTCTGTTCTCCGTTTCACCATGCATCCCACTTGTTCCCGCATCCCGCATTTATCTTTTTTACATCTACAGATATGTATATATATATACTATAAAATCTTTACCGCACAACTGTAAAAATATCAATCCGCTAAAGAGTCTGTGTCATTAAATGACGCAGGGGTCGGAATCTTGAATGACAGAATTTTCTTTTATATCGGTCGACTACGAAATATATATATACGCGAAAATATTGCATCGTGATCGTCTTTAATTCAAATGGCGCGATAGCAACGCGAGTTTGAATAGGTGCCGATATTTTTTAGCACTGCTGAATGCAGGAGGCGAAAAACACGCGCGTAAATCTGCGCGCACAAGTGCACGACGAGTTCTTTCTGCGTATGGTAACGGGGTGGCGAAAAGGGAGGAATAGAAGGATGGCATGTGCCGAGTGTGTGGGTACGTGCGTGTGTGTGCGAGTGCATCGGTATGCCGAGACACAGCGGGAGAGTCACGAGAGGGAGACGGTTTTCAATTTTATTCGACGAACGCGAACGGGAGGGTACCGTCCGGCAATTTTGAATCTAACTGGTTATCCGGCCATCGTCTACGCAAATAGAGAGAGAAAGACAGAGATGAGCGTTGATTTCGTCGTGCGCGCCGTTGAAGCGTTGTCCGTAGAAATTAGAAGAGAGATGATAAAGATTCTAATTCGGAAATCCCGCGCATACATATACGTAAAGATCCGTATTCAAATTATATCGCGATTTATTTCTATGCAAGAGCGAACTGGTAACACAAAAAACACGTGAGACTGGCTTTAAATAAATAACAATGTGATACAAAAATTATACGTATATATATGGTTGACGGATACCCAAGATATATCCCAAATTGGTACAAACGAAAACGAGATGTCTCCGCTTTCAAGAGTCCCAGATATTTGCCATTGAGAGTGCTAGGCGACTTGAACTTGGCCGCCAAGTTGAAAGTTTTCTTGTTGGAACGGCGCCTCCGCCGTTGAGAGCGAAAGCTCACTCGTCTATTTCTAGCGTCGCGACGCCCCTTTCTTCCTGGCGTCCCGACGTCGTCAACGACGACGGTAACGACTACCGAGTCACTGGGTTAAACGTATCCGATTCAGTCACGCTCGACAAAATATTCTTTTAGAATTTTATTTCCGTTTAATTTTCTCGATATTTTTAAATGCGAATTTTTGACACTTTTCTGACATACAAATATAATTTATAGTTCAATTACATAATCTTGGATTAAATATCAAATTTAAGTTACAATCCAAAGTAAGTTTTACCTTTCTTCACGATATTCTAGACTGTCGTAAAAGATGAATACTGCATTTGATTAATTTTTTATATGCAAATATTTATATAAAATAGATATTTCTCTACTCATTTAAAATAATTTAATATTGAAATGGTTTAATTAGTTTTCTTTCACATTAGTCGCACTCAATGCAATATCTATATTTGTACAAAAAAAATGACAAAAAAAGATTTTAATATTATTTCGCCAGAAAAAAAACAAACATTAAGTCGATTTTTGCATTTAAGTTTTCGGTCACTTCTGGGTTTCAAAGAACGATCGATTAACAGATATATCCGAGATCGCGCAATTATTTGTCATTCGCAGCGTGTCTGTGCACCATGTACGCACCATTAGTTAACCTCGACGGTGGATTCTTCATTTTTTTCCGCTGCTATTATTCTGCCACTTGGCGCAAAAAGGAAACGGAGGAAGAGAAAAAGCGCGGATTCCCGCGTACCAAATGACGCGTCGCGACGCGACGCGTTCACGCGCTTATTCGCGCCTACATAGACCCGGTTATGAATATGCATTTTCCTTCGTTAAGTATGTGCAGATTGCGTCGCGATACAGTGGACGGCCGTTCATTATTGTCGGTAGCAGCTACTCGCCATCGCGGTATCACCGCGACGCGACGCGACAGCAAATCCGTAAGCGTATGGTGGTCGAAATTTCGCCGTGCAATTAGCGTCCAGTGGATGACGATCGCAGAATGAGCTATCTGCTTGTCTCGTCCTCTATCAGCGACAGTCATCCAATTTTCATCGTTTATACCTAAGACGCGTGTAAAGGAGAACATAATCGTATTCAGCGAACCAAATAAGAATATTTTAGCGAAAAATAAAAACATAATTTGGTTTACTGTAAATTCTATGCTTAATTTTTTGAGATTAAAATAGTTTTATTCGTCTTATTCAAAATGTCGTATAAAATATAGTACCAGGATGCATGATTTGTTTTTCTCATCGGAGTATAATTTTATTATCATCAATAATAGGCCTATGTGGTATAAAATGCAACTGGGTGTAACTATATGATTCCAAACGGTTGCATTTGACGTAACTCTTGGCGAAATCGTTTCCAACTGCGAATCGTATCCGGAGTATAAGAGGAAGAGAACGCGAGCGAGACATAAATAGGACTAAAGTAAAAGAGAAGCGGAGAGGACTGCGCTCACGATTCTCTTGTTTGTAATTATTCATGAACAAAGGCCCCGATAATTGCGCTGCTTGATTGCACACTCGTGTACCGATGAGCTTGGTCGAGTCTTCTGTAACGTATGGAAATTAATGCCATATTTTTATTGTCGCTGTGCGTTCCCCGCGTTGGGAATAATTTGAGGAATGCGCCCGAGGCTACCCGTAATACCTTTTAGCGCGAAAACGAAAACAGGCATCCCAAGCCTTCCTCGCTCTCGCCAGGCAGATTTTCGCGATTACTTTCGCGAATTATACGACATGAGCGCAAAAACGACGGACCGGAATCACTTTGTACATTACGTTTATTACCCTTTGGTGTGCGTTTATTTAGTGCGTTTACTGATAATAAATTTGTAGCACGACTTTATATGCAAAAAAATATTTTAAAGATATTATTAATCTCACTTCTCTAAAACTGAACATTGTTTTCTTTTCCAATCAATTTTCATTAATGTTCTTCTTTACCAAATGTTTTCGCATTTATTACATTATCTTAAAAAAATCGCATGTCACGCAATGACATACAATTAAACGTTTCTTCGGTTACAATACATGTAGCGTCATTGAAGGAGTCATTTACTTTTCAAAACTCGTCAATTTAGAAAGACAATGCGTCATTTTCCGTTGATTTTCATCCAAGAATACCGTTTGATGTTTCAACGAACGGAACTTTATCGAGAGAGACTCCCGCTTTGCCCCTTTATTCTTCAATAATGATTTAGACACGAACGAGCCCTCCCTCTCTGTGAGCGAGCGCACGTGTCCTAATTACTACGAACGATTTGCGCGTGGCCCCTTTTGTCGCGCGTCACGCATGCAGCCGGAAATCTTTGGCGTTCGCGCATCGTGGAAGCGCGATAAGTAGTTTAGTTGTATGCATGTCGCCGCATGTATAGAGCGACGCTCGTTCTCGGCAAGTGCGAGAGCACGAACACGCGAGAGGAATACTTCAAGGTTCGTAAAGCGGACGAACGAGATACAAGCGAGAGAGGGACGAGACAGGAAAGAGAGCGCGAGATAGAGTGGTATCGCATTAAGGGGAGAGGAAGGAGCAAAGAGATGGCTCTGGAGGGTTCGCGTTGCGTGGGCTCGCCCCTCTCATTCTGCAAACAATGCTCCATATCGTCTCTATAATGAACGCGAGTATAGGTACATGCATGTGCGTCCCCTCGCAGTTCTAGTAATAATGAGTACGCAGATTATGCGTGGTGAGATTTGTGCTTCATATATATATATATATATATATACGCACGCACGCACGCACGCACGCACGCACGTATGTATGCACGCACGTATCTTCGTTAATAATATACGCGGAAATCTGATTATTTTTCTGCTTCCCCGTTTTAATTCTGAACGATTTTTTCGTTTCTCCTCACCCCGCGGCCCCGGCCCGTCTCCGCCCGAGCACCCTCATCCCGCGCTTTCGCTGCACGCTCGGTCGTGTGTGCGGTTCGATGTTTTTGCGCGGGGTAAGGTCCGATTGGTCGGCGTCCGCTCGCCGGTGGGGTGGGAAATGAAAGGTCGGCCGTTCTCGAGCGTGTGTGCACGTACGTACGTAACACACGTGATCATGATGGAACGTGTGCTTCCCCAGAGAGAAACAGAGAGAGAGAGAGAGAGAGAGAGAGAGAGAAAGAGAGAAGAAGAGAATCAGAAGAGGGATGAGAAGCAAGCGGGTGAGAGGGAAAGACACCCAACGCGCGAACGATACTTGCTGGAGCAACACCGGAATCAACACCGTTCAGTGCGACAGGTCGGTGAATGTCACCTCCTTGGTTCTCCTTGTGTCCTTCAAGCATTGGCAGCCTCTGATTACGCAATCGTCCCTTCCACTATATTCGCCGATTGGACTTTCGCTTTGTCTTTGTGAATTATTTTCAATTATATCGCGCGCATGGATTTCTCTTTCCTCCATCAATAATTCTTGCATGTAAATAATAATAAATCGTTTTGTGTGTATAAAATGTATAAAATTTACTTCTTTTTCTGTTAACATCTTATTTTTTTATAGCTTTATTTAAAAATCATTGTAAAAGAGCCGTAACAAATGTTTTGTATGCAGCGCGATATCAAAGAGAGAGAATCTATTCTTTCAATAATAAGATATGCCGCGATATCGGAGAGAGAATCATATCTCTTCAATATCACTGAAATACTTACGTAATAAAGAGATTCGATATGTCGCTTTTTATTTTTCATTATATTTTCATCACGGATATGTTACTACCGGAGATGCGCGTTGTGTTGTGTAGTTCGCAATAACTATAACGTGACACACCATCGACCGCTTTGACATATTTCTCCTCATTTTGCGATCCAACTTTTTCCGCTTATCGCGCTTTGCCGTCCGAAGGGAGAATCCGCGTTTTTAATACTCTAAAATCAGAAATTAATGGAATAATTTTAATTCGCCGCCCTAATGGGCTGTCCGTCCGGCTCTCTTTATCAGCGTCGAAAACGCCGCATACCCATGCGATGACCGGCTGTGTAAGAGTGGCACACACGCGACGCGTTGCGTCCGCATCGCCGCTAGCGGAAAGATCGCGGGGCGGGGGCGGACGGATAGACGGCGATGGCTTTTTTCGACGGACAATAAAATTAATTTCGTTCGATTCCGATTAACTTCGTTTGTAATCACGCGAAAAATAAACACGCACGAGAAAGGATAATTCCGCCGTAGTCGTACTACCGCCACCCACACACCGCCTCGTCCCCATCATCCTTCGTCCCCTTCCCGGGGCGCGAGCAACTACGTTCCCCCTTTCCATTTGTCCGCTCGCCTGTCCATCCATCCGTTCGTCCGTCCGTACGGTGGCAAACGTACGGTGACCGCGTACTCTCTCTTTCCAACACATAGATCTGTACAAGTCGCGCCAAAAGTCACATCTCCTTTTGATTACAGTTTCATCAGCAAACTCAAAATCGATATTTAATTATTACCCATCTCCAATATATAATACTTTAATTTTTGATACTATGTTTTTCCAATCAGACTTCAAATTAAATGCGGTCAACTGTCTCAATCTAATTTTCATTATCTATCGTTAATGTATTAGTAAAAAAATTGCATAAAATCTTCATTATTTGGAGTTTTTCTTTTTTGGCTTACTTGTATTCTTGAAATCTGTATTGGCAGAATTATTTTTTATTAAATAATAAATTAATCTGTAATTAAAAATATTTTATTTCATTTTTGCTATAAAATATATATTCTAAATTCTTCAAAGATTTTCTAACTGTACAAAAGAAAATGAGCAATTCGTGATACACCCTGTATATTTCTGCATCCGGACCGCGAGCGGACCGAAACGTACCGAATAAAAAGCGACGGGAGAGAGAAAGAGAGAGAGAGAGAGAAAGAGCGAGAATAGGTGGCCAGGAGTGAGGTTCGGAGGGAGAAGGGAGTTAAAAAAAAAAAAAGGAAAAGCAGACGCGGATGAACTATTAAAAGGCACGTTCGAGCGGACGCCACGGGGGTCGGGGGTTTTCATTAAAATTCTTTCGATCTTTTAACATTTCCAATCGGTGTTTGTCGGAATATCGAGTTCTCGCGCGCCCTGGTAAAAATGTAAACGACCGCGTCTGCCGTAACGCGGGCTCAACAACGGCCAAGCTAATAAGCATCTCTCGTGGATGACATTTTCAAGTGTCACGATATCCAGGTCGCCGAACATTTATAAAGTTCCGGAATTGTTTCTCATAAGCGTTCTTTTAACCACACGTTTCTCTCAAATCTGCCTCTTCCCGTATTAAGGAAATAAACTTAAATTTTTTCTTAGAGGGTACTGTCTCTATATAATTATACAGGGTATTCAAAAAAGGTGGTTTGGAAAGTATGTAGTACTTGTAAAAACAATCCAAAAAGTCTTAATAAGTAGTATTCCAAAAACCATTTCTTTCCGAGTTATAAAGCATTTTCTGTTACTATAGATAAAACTCATTTCGAGTATGCATTGTATGATTGTATCGTTTTCAAGAAAAGTGGATAGGACGTGGCGGTCCAATTGCATAGCCACCTCACTCACCGGATTTAAATCCGTTAGACTTTTATTGACGGGGACACTTAAAGAGCATGGTGTACGCCACATCAGTTGACATATTGGATGAATTAAAACAGAAAATTGAAAACTGTTGTCAATAAATACGAAATAAACCTGGAATCTTTGAACGTGTTCGATCTTTAATGAGAAAGCGTGCCGAATGGTGTGTTGAAATGAACGGAGGGCACATCGAACATCTGCTAGATTGAATTTATTTAATAACAGAAAGCTTTATAACTCGGCAATAAATGGTTTTCGAAGTACTATTTATTAAGACTTTTTGGTTCGCTTTTACGAGTACTACATACTTCTAAAATTTAGGGCCACCTTATTTGAATACTCTATATAGGCAATGCAAGATTTTTTTAAGAAAATTTTTGTATAGCAAATAGTAAAAAGTGTATTCGATATAATAAATCACGAATTATTAATAATTTATAACACGCTATATAATTATTAACAAAGGAAGAAGACATCGTCACTGGGAGTAGATGATCCGTAGCGTCAACGATGAGCAAATTATCATTTTCGATGGGTAACGCGAGCCAGTGAACGATGACCCGAAACAGTCATCGAGAAAGTGATGAACTCGAATTTCACCCTGATTACCAGCGCGCGCTCCATTAACTCGAATTTCGTGCGAACCAATCGACCGTACTAGTCATCGCTGTTGTAACCCTTTCAAATAGCAAGTCCTTCCTACAATTACCGATTTGCGTGCGCGTGCTTCTATTAGCGTAACAATTTAATACAAAGCATATTTTACATTTTATTCACACTACGGATATATATTGCGCTCGCAATATAACAAACATCGAAATGTACAAAATCAACAGAGAAACCAAATGCCAAATATATTATATGAAACGACATAAGCAACACAATTTTGCGTCCGCTTATATCAGGTCTACCGGAAAGTTCTGTCCGTTTTTGGAATAAAACAAAATACAAATTTTTATTACCGTCAATAAACTTTATTAAATAATGTAATTGCCATTATTATTAATGATTTCTTGCCAGCGTGAGGGCAATTTGTATATCCCTTTTTCGAAAAATGTTTTATCTTTTGATGCGAAAAATTGAACCAGTGCTTGTTTGATATCTTCTTCATTTTTTAATTTTTTGCCCCTCAAAAAATTTTGTAAGGACAAAAACAAGTGATAGTCGGAGGGTGCTAAGTCCGGGGAATATGGTGGATGCGACAGAATTTTCCAGCCTAGTTCTGCAATTTTTTGACGAGTATCCAAAGCAGCATGTGGCCTGGCATTATCATGATGCGGTATGATGTTCTTCCTATTGAACATCGGCGGCCTCTTTTCTTGGACTGCTGTATTTAAATTATCCAGTTGCTGACAATACTTCTCCGAATAATGGCAATTACATTATTTAATAAAGTTTATTGACGGTAATAAAAATTTGTATTTTGTTTTATTCCAAAAACGGACAGAACTTTCCGGTAGACCTAATATTTTCAGTATATCGTAATTTCATTTGGATATCTTTCGGCATTCTGTGGAGAACGCGGTCTTCATTTTACATCTAACGAAACGTGAATAATTAAGGACATTATAATTTAAGAACTTTGCGGTTTTTTGAGACACAAGATTTTTCTTTTATTTTTTCCTTACCTCCGAAAAAACGTAGCGTTACGAAACCTGATTATAAAACCGATCGCTTCAACATCATCCGTTTAAAGTGTCACCTAATTGTCCCTTAAGCACGTATTGTATACTCAGTTCATGATGATCGCTAGGCTTAAAGCTCATAAACAGCATCACGCAGGAATTAATTGCGGCACGTGTTACTCCATTTAACCTAAATCGCGTGAACGCCGCGTATAAATCATTAAGCATTAAGCGTACTAATTACATCTCTTCCTAAGCAGCTACATTAACGAGCCGCGCTGAACTGGTCTCGCCATTCTCGGAAGATGGAACAAATTTAGTACGCGGCATTGCTCCGCTCACTCTTAACAAATTCTCAGAATACAAATAGGTCAAAACGTATCAGGCACGATCTAATATCGCGAGCGTTCGCCTCTCGAAGGATTGCGGCTTTTCTTAAATCGGGTTAAAATCGGTCAGCGCAATCGATCAAAATGCTAAAATAAATTCGAGGGTAAGAATATATGAACGGTGGGAGAGAAGAGAGATCGATGTCGTAAAGTAGATTGAATTTTATCGCGATAAAAGCGCGAACGAGCATCGTATCGCGCTCTGAGACGCTGATATGTACATCCACGATATATCGTGGATGCATCGCGACGCACCGCGAGGGGGAAAACGCGCACGAGTTAAAGCGGTCCGTTACCGCGCGCGCGTTTTTTTCTCTGACAGCGTATTTCGTGGG
This sequence comes from Formica exsecta, assembly GCF_003651465.1. Taxonomy (NCBI): domain Eukaryota; kingdom Metazoa; phylum Arthropoda; class Insecta; order Hymenoptera; family Formicidae; genus Formica; species Formica exsecta. The sequence goes on from NW_021850941.1 coordinate 1,966,836, forward strand.
CACGGTTGGAACCGCTTCTTTCCGGGACAACGCGCCCACCGCGCGGTGAATCATTATTTATTTTTGTGTTTCACGCTGTCAAGTGGCGGCGAGAGAAACGAGCGAGGGAACGACGGTATGGAGAGAGAGGGGAAAAAGGGCGCGGAGAAAGAGAGAGAGGGAGAGAGAAAGGAGAGAGAAAGAGCGGGCGAAAGTCGGATGGAAAAGGATGCTTCGCCGCGCGCCCGCTCGAGTAATTATTACGGATTTTCCGGATCTAATTCTCCGGACGGTAACACGACACAATTCACTCACGCAGATTGCGCACGAGAGGATGTAAATTCCTGTCAGTCGGACGGTCCATTTCATCTCCTCTTTTTCGCCGGAGCTCCTAACCGACACCGAGGTCGGAGAGCTGGACGATTATTCGGTTTTCCACTTTCTCCTCGCCTCTTCTTCGCCCTTTCTCCCTTCCCTCTTCACCCCTTCCCCTTTCTACACTCGTTTCGCACACTCGTGCCTCCATCTGATGCTTCGTATCTTTTAAACCATGATTTTACATATCTCGCGCGTATCTTTTGACAAAAATCAAATTTGAACTTTGATTACAAATTGCATTTATTAGTATTGGTATATTTTGAATCATAAAAGAAAAAATGTATAATTCTGAAACTCTCTCTAATAAAAGTTTGTCGACGATTTTTCTCTGTAGATACATTTATATTAAGCAGCTATTAAAAATATTCATCTGGATTATTATAAGAAATATAAAGAAAAGCAATTTTTTATTTAAACGCCGTTGTTCATCGTTTAAATTTTTCGTACCTGACTTATCCGCTTTTTCATCCGTTCCGAAATATCCGTTTAAGAAAGTAGATCCATATTCGAGGCTGTCTATTTTTATCCGAAACGGATGATCGGGCAACAACACATAAACGTATACGAGGGATCGTTAGTATACCATAAGGCACTAATCGTCCACAAAAAAAAAAAAAAAAATAATACTACGATGTCAGTCGCTTGATTTTATCTCCCCTCTTCGCGCGCAACCCCTTCAAATACATGTTAAAGCTACACATGCCGAACATGTGGTATAATTATACGAACGCTTTTATTCGTATTTCGAATTTTGTTTTGCTTGGTGCTAGAGACTAAATCAGGTGATACCTGTCCTCGGAAAGATGCGATAGCACCACAGTGCCATTCAGTGTTTCGCGTATTGCCTAATTAAACGTTCTCACAGCTCCGAATATCATGTTCAACCAGCTGGATCTAGATATTACCCAACGAGTATGCGTGCGTCAACGCATAAGCGCGAGACGGGACGATTGTGTGCGAGCGGTCATTAAGGATGCCAAGGGCCACTAATCGTCATCAGAGACGTATTCACCGACGCGACGTCGTACACAGAAAATAAAATTGCCTCCCCACCGGGCGTTGGTCAATGAACATAATGATTATTTTCTGCGGTATAATGAGCACAGCCGCCGCACACCACCGTCGCGCCGCGTTGTGTCTACGCGGTGGAAAGATAATAAAAGATTCAGGTCAATAGCGGTGTAATGAGGTATGTGGAATCCATCAAGGATTCATACGCTGAACATACATAATAAAGACCGCACTGGTTAACGTATAGGTACGTAGCGCGAAATGCAATTTACGGAGAATGTATGCGTGCGTGTTTATGTGTGTATGTATATTTGTGTGTACGGTCGCCGCGCACCAGTGTACGATCGCGAAATGCGTATCAGCAACTTCACTTAGGATTGTCTGTTTCCAGCGAACCGTTATTTGTCCGCGAGATAGAATGTATCTTTGTTACATCTATGTATCGCGCTTGTCGGATAAAACTCCGAGATATATCGTATAAACAGCATAAAATGGAATTATTTATTGCAGCGGATTGCATTCTCAAAAGGTGGATAACATCAATGGTGATAATGTCAGCTAACGTAATTTACTCGCACAACGCCGCGGCCGCAAATTGAATCGCTTGGACTAACCGCATCGAAATAAATGGCGAGGTCGCAATTTAATAAGGACCAGTCACCATCTTCCGGTGATTAATTCTTGCTAAAAAGTTTTAGCAACTTTACAGACTCCTTTCTCATGGATCTTAACTTCTCGGAGTCATTCTTGCCAACCGCCAACCCCCCTCGTCTACCAGCGAAGTAAACTTTTAATCCTCTGCTGCCTGAAGAACTTTCCATCCTGTAAAACAGTCGGCAACGACACCGTTTCCGTATTCGACGCATCGACACTCGATATCTTTAATTTCTAATTGCATCATTATTTAGCGCTCTATTTTCATTTTTACTATTTTATCATAATACTGAATTAATCATGTTAATTTCAATGGTTTGTCGTGTATCCCATAATCTTTATCGAGTCAATTTGATGGCGCATATTAACGCATATTAATAATGAAAAATTTGCTTAAAAATTTTACGATAAAATAAAATATACATATATTTGTAATTCTTTTTCTCTGGATATTTAATCGATTACTAGACTTGAATATATTTTATTGATAAGAAGTTTTATGTCTGCAAATTGTTCTCAAAGGAACGCCTGTATCCTTGGAAAGTGAACGTGAAGCGGGCGAATATTGAAATCAGTTGCCAACAACTTGGGCAATTATAACGATAATTGCGACATACATTATGCTAATATTGTGCACCATTTGTCCCGTTTCGGTATCCGTTCTGTCTTTATTCGCGCAAAGTTCCACGAAAGAAATAAAATGGAACTTTCTAAACAACCACTCGGCATGCGACGATCGATCCCTTTCATTACACACGCGAGCGGTATCATATGGATGTGAGAGAGCTGTTGGTAATTAATAAACTATAGAGTTTCGATTATGATTAAACATTTATTCAGAGAATATTTACGATCGTACTCTACCTGCGAAATTTCCGATAATATCGCAAATTAGCGCGAACAAGAGATAAGAAACAATTCAAGCAAGAATGAGAGCACAAGCGCGCCCTTGTTTAACATTTAAACGCCATAAATCCACGCTTCAATAAAAAGCATTAAATGAAAAAAACGAAGACTGTAAATCGGCTTGCCAGAGTCTTTCGATATTTTTTTTTTTTTTTTTTTTGGCGGGATACAAGTTATTACGCGACGCTTGGCTCAGCCCCGTTTGAAATCCCCGATGCCATTAAAATAGAAATGGGAAAACCGGCCCTTTCCCAATTCCAGCATAATATTGTGATTACGATATGCACAGACGCTTTATATATATATATATATATATATATATATATATATATATATATATATACGCGTGTACATCCGTGCGAGAAACTTCGGACGAAAGGTGCTCCGTGCCCAGTACGCATTCAATATCAGAATCGGTCCTCCGTGTTTCCCATGCATTTATTCCTGCATAAGCGCGACCCCGTCTGTATCATAATTTCTTTTTCTTTTTCTTTTGGTGTCTAATGTATATTTGAACAACAAGACTGCAAAATTTCGTCTTCTTTCGATCAATGGCGCTTCTGACAAAATATGCACGTATACGCAATATGATTCTCGGGGCGATCTCTGGATTTTTAATTGTAATTCGTTACGTTTTAGAATAAAAAATGAAATCACCACCGATAACATATGGGGATCAATATGCAATTTTAATAAATGGCTCAAGTAGCCAAGGGCATATATTAATTCATTTAATACGTCATACGGTTTGCTTGTGCATAATTTTTGACGTGTATACCAAAAAATAGTGCAATTAAACAATGTATTATCGATTTATGCCAAGTTTTATATCGGATACGAAAATATATCTCCGAGTGGCAGCTGCATATTCGCTACTGTTAGAGGGTTGCTTCATGCTTGCCGTGTGTTTATTCCTGCCTGCGTCAGTCATTCCTCCAATATTCCTCCAGCGCCTAATGTATGTTTCAACAACATATATTCCTCTGCTGCGTCGTTTTAAATTTAATTCAAGCATACATCTCCTGAAGTTTGCATCTTTTTAACAGGCGTAATAAATATCACGATTTTCTCTTATCTTGGCAACAATTCAGATTCGCAAATTTCATCATTAAAAAAAATTTAATTTGTTCAATTTGTTTTTTTATTTTTCTTTTCTTTGTCAAATATCTTCAAGAATCCGCGGAATTTGCAAAGAACAACGAATATGGAAAAGAAAGAGAGAAAGAGATAGACCGGGGCGTTTGAAATACATGGAATACAAAACAAAACTATCGCTTACGCGCGCAGCATCACCATAAATCCTAAGTGTATGGCTACGTAGGTCGTATTTGCGCGTGAGATAGTGCTTGGAGTGGAGGATGTATCAAAATCAGGCGCGAGGTTGCTTTATGGACGGGAACGCTCGTAAATACGCACTTCTGGTACTTCTGCTCGGCTACGGAACGGCCGAGACTCCGGAGAAACTGCCTGAATAGGTTTAGCGATAGAGAAAGGGCTACGAAATAGCTTCTACGGGATGCTAATAAAAGATAGAACGGACCAGATAAACTCGCGCGAGGGCGATACCGCCTCTCTCGCTAGTACCATCGCTACCGCGCCGCTATTGTTTCGAGCATCATCATTTTCTGACCGATGCCCGATGGTGAATACAATTGATTATCGAAACATGAGACAGCCGGAGTCTTACTTCGAGTTTAATTTTATCTTCTTAAGGCACACATGGAAAAACAGTAAGCAAATCAATATTTTCTATTTGTTTTTTTATTTGCTTTTTACTGTTTATATTTTTCTATGTTCCATGGCCTTTAGATCTAGTTATACATTGAGATCGGTTTGCGCTCTGATCAATTTTCAATTGCTAATATATTCGCAATTAAAGTATATTCTTTGCTTATCTATATTCTAGATAAAATCGCAATGTAGAAAGAAAATTATACGCGAATTGTTAATCAGAATTAACGCATATTTTCGGTGTAAACCGTTGCGAATGCATCCTAACTTTCGTTCAAGCGAGAAGAGAAAATAACTTTATTACGACATAACGCAGGAAAAAAACATGTATCATTATACTGTATATATCTTGAAATAGCCAACAACAAAAATTATGTTTCAAGAATACATTTCATACAAATTTTTAGTATTTTTTTATCTTGGTAAAAAAATCTCCTTTATTGCAAATTAATTACATACTGCATAATATATAAATGCCTATCTAAACCAGTAACCACTTGTGTTTCCGCGTGTTCCGATGAAAAATTTGCGCTCCGTATTTAAAAAAATTAATATGAAATTTTTTATTACTTTTTATCTCGGCAAAAATCACTTTTATTGCAATATAAAATAATTACGTATTTTATAAAAAAATTTTACGGAAAACGGAATATATGCTACGATCCAATCCGGAAATGAAAAAGTTGATCGTATATTAAATATTGTCCGGTCGATTGGCGAGCTCGGCGCGCGAGTTTGCCGCGCGCGCGAAACGACTCCGTATCAATAAAATCCCTCCTAATATCGGCTTCAGAAGGTAATAATGTGCTAAAAACCAGGTGCGGGATTCTGGTTGAAAAAAAAAATCGTCTTGACGATTTCAAGGCGTTAAGTGAACACACGAGATCGAGCGTAACTCTTAAACGACGACGATTAACAGATACGAGTCCTCGACGAGCGTTTCACACGCATCGCGAATGCAGTGCACACGCGTTTACACGCACGCTCTCCGCAAAAGCGAAGTAGATTGACATTTTCAATCGCTCACGAACCGTTATTAAAACGTCATGTACACGGACGAGCGGCCGTCGCTTGACGGGAAAATTTGACTTACTGGATCTCGCGGCCTGTCCCACCGATTGCCTCGCCTGCCCCTTGCACGACTGTATTTTGCTCCAATCAATTACAAAATGTTGGCAGAGCCGGCTTAACGACAAACGCGTACCGCGATGCGAGATAGCGAGACTCGATAAGTCGACAAGAGACGACAGTGATTATCAAGTTTGCGCGACGCTTCTCGCGCTTCCTTCGCGTCGCAATAAATGCACACTAACAACTTGCAAAAAGCAAAGAGCTCGAATGAATATTGATCATTTGCGCAAATTATTTTTCAACTGATACACCTGGTGCATTATCAAACGGCGATTATTTATCCGAGTACAATAGTTTGCAAGTGTGCTGTTAGATTAAAAAAATTATACGTATAAAGTTTTATCAAATTTTAATAATTCATTAATTATTCATATATAAAATATGAAATAATACTATGAGCAATCCGTACCTTTGATTTTAATCATAAAATTGATAATATTAATAAAATTAATAATATTACGTTTTTAATTTACCGAGCACGTTTTTAATAATCTTTGTGATGATCTTTATCAAACTATGTACGCTTATCGACGGATTCTCACTGTTCCTTAACAAATTCTTCTCCGTCCACGAAACGTTCATAATTAGCACGTTACGTCAGAGCTTACGTGACTACCATGAAGTCAATGCTATTTCTTATTATAATACTTGAAAAACGAGTTGAGATTTTCTATTTTCGGCAAATCGATCATATCGGACGCATCTAAGAAGATAATCATTCGTAAGATATGTTTGCATTGAGGGTATGAATTTGAGGCTAACAATTTCTCGCAACGTTTTCCCGAACGACTCCCACTCGATTCAAAGCAGCCTGTGAAATTCCCTTACGAGCTTTAGAAACAGTTATATCTTCAACAATACAAACGGATTCGATGGACCGTAATCGAAGTAGCTCTCTCGCAGCATACCTATGTATGATTTCGAATTCTATATACATGCATTTATTTATAACTCCACAAAGCTATTTCAAAAATTATCCTGAAAATTTAAACAACACATATAAAAAAAAAATAATATTTCTTTGATGTATTAAACCGTAAAATTAAAAAAAAATGTAACAATAGTAATTATTTGCCATAAAAATTATATTGGCATTTATTATATGTATAGTACTAAAATTATTTATATATTACATAAGATAAAAAATATTTATAGTAGTACAATATAAACGCGATATAATACATAAATAACATTCTAAAAGCAGAATTATTCAAATTTAATATCAATATGAATATTTTTATCGATAATTTCTCTCTTTGTAATTTTTTTTTTTCATATAATAACTTTTTGGCACGTTGGTATTAGTAAAAAGTTTCATATGAGCATTATATCTTGAATTAAGTATAAAGATTTATGCTCCTTTCCTAAATTATTTAATTATATAGTAATTACAAATAATTTAAGTTTCTTTTCAAATTCATATGTCAAAGAAAAGGTGCAAAGAGGTTGAAGTTTTGGATACATACTATGCTTGTCGCAAAGAGGACGGCAGAATCCAGGCAGGGCGCAAGCAGGCCGCGTGAATGCAAGGAGCAAGGTGTTAGTCCGCACGGAATTTCCTACGCTTGACGCCGGATACGAGGCTTAATTGCACCGCCACACAATGTAAATATGCCGCGTCAGTTAACCGTCCGGCCGCGTACACGCACGCGTAGCACGCAGACGCGTGAACGAAACCGGCCACTCTCTGTCTACGATAATGCTCATGTGTCATCGCTCGCCGTTTGTGTTGTCATTTGCAATGAATTCTTCCAAACGTCCGGCGTTTCCTTCGTTCGAGGAGCTGTATATCTTTACATTTAACAAATGATGATTTTTTACTTGCATGGCTAATCGATCGCTTTGCAAAAAATATTTCAATTGTCATATTGCATCATGGCCCTTTATAATATAGAAAAGAATTATTCAAATAAAAAGTTTGTATTTTACAAAAATATCCCAAACTTTGCTCATTTTTAAAATATTGCGATTCATAACCGAGATAAAATCGTCAGTTTCAATGTTGAAAGAGCGAGATCGTGCGTGATGCATGAAATTTCTTTAGCTGACGCTCGTATTATTTTAGTTTCGAATCCGTTTGTTAGTCCCGTAGATTCAGGCCACCCGACTAGTATTCCTCTTTTCCTTTCCACGAGGCACCGATAGAGAAACGCAAACAGTATGTACGGTGACCTCGCTGTAGGAAGTTTCTAATCCCTGTGGCGGGCTAACGTTCAAATCTACCATGAGCTCGCCCAGCGGATAGTTACACCTCGGTCCAGAGATACAGGTAATGCCTGTTTACAGATATCGGGGCAAACATTAATACAGAGTAGTCTCGGCGCACACCGGAGGATTATATTATTCTTGGGCAGCCGAACGGTCACTAACTTCGCAATGAAATTCATCCTCCAGGCACGAAGATTGTTTCCATATTTGTTCTCTGTTACGTAACGAACACCTTGCAATAACCATAAATGGATTCGAACGCGATAACAAAGCTAATTCGTAAATTAATTTCATTATTTATCAAATCAATTTTGATCGAAATTTTTACAGTACCATGGAAAAACTTATTAATCACATTCTGTTTTATTAACGCAACATTGCGCTCGAAGCTTTTAAGCTAAATATATTTTTAATTGTCAATTTATTACAATACAGACATTTTTGATAGGTTTAGATGCATTGATATTTCCAATATCATAATTTAAAAACAAGCTGATATTTGTCTCTTTGTGTCATCATTAAAATTCTCAGACAATTAATAATTGTTTTATTTTTCTAAGATACAATTGCAATTGCGGTACGCGAAATAATTATAACAGCGACATCCCGCTACATATTTTAAGAAACTCCGATAGACAAGAAATACACGACGAACACTTTCGACGACAACGAATCTATTCCTTATCATTCATCTTCTATCTTCTTCATACGAAACTAGAGGAGGCTAGAGACGAAGGATCGACGGTGACGTCGCCTCTGAAGAGCGACTGGGTGGCACCGACGAGACGCATACTCGTGCAGTATCATCCCTTTCAACCCTATACTTAGGGTGACCATCTCATTTATATAGTAAAACAGAGTCGCGCAATGGTGAAGCAGAGACGGGAGTTGAGTTTGTTTGTCGAGCAAACGTTTGCCGACGACACCGCCGGACACTGGTGCCTAGCTCGCTCTGGTCCTTGGTACAAGTCTGTCCGGACCACTGGAGGTACGGGATGGTGGGAGGGGTGGGGATTTAATACCATCTCCCAGGATGAACAGTGGTGGTCAAATAACTTTGCCAAGTGATTCCCTGCGACGGTATTAATGTGTCTGGCCCCTTCGGATTTCTGCTCCATCGCGAAACGTCGATAATCTACGGATGGTATCTTTCGTAGGTCATCAAACAACCTCATCGATTCTACAGAATAAATTACTTTTGTCTCTTGCTCATCTGTTTTGTTTGAATTATTTTTTACGTTGCAAAATATCAAACGAACCATTGTCATTTATAAATCGCAGTTATTTTTCATATCTCTTTCTCTCTCTTTAATAAAAATATTAATTTTTTTAATCTTACAACTTTTTTTAATTAAAGATGCAAAAATTTGATTAGCATATTAAATTAATTGCTTAAAAAATATGATAATTGTTGTTGGCATTGTTTCTGAGATACGTGGAGCAAAGTTTAAACACGCATGACAGACTGCGAATTCAAGATTCCATTCGTCTTACTCCAAGATCCAAACATCAAGGTCGTAAATCCATCAATAAATCCCTGCGCCCTCTTCGCGGTGACCACATTTGCTTAGGGATAAGAAGCAAAGACAAGCATACGGGGGCGGAGGTGTAAGTCTGTAGGGCAGTGAGGAATGGCTCGGTCTAGCGGGCCTTTAGCCCCGGCTTAGCATGTACTGGAAACACCATCCCCTATCCTTCGTGTCGGGGCCAAGTTATACCCGCAAACAGTCGTACATTAGTGCCTGCAGGAGTCCTGCAGGATTTATAAGGGGCGCCCGCGGGCGCACGGGAGGCTATGCAGCCGTCTCCTGATGGTTAAAACTGGAAGAGACGAAGCGCGGGCGGGAGTATGGAAAAGCGAGAAGATCCGAGAGAAGGTCAATCCAAGAAAGAGATAGAATATTATGAAGGTTTTGCAAAATTCGAGATGGCGGTGTGTTATTCAATTAGTATTAAGTTTGTCAATCTGCATAGATTATGTCGATATATATCATATATACTATTCTTTATCTAATTCAATTGCACTAAGAGAATCAGAATATAGTATTTTCCCTACGAGCTTTCGATCGACATCTCGCATCTTATCGACATCTCGGATATAACGAGAACTCATTTCGACATTAGCGAGTCAAAGTGCAATGCCCCTTCGACTGTGCGCCGAAGTGTTTCCCCGTTTCCGCGCTTTAACGAGCAATTGGCACACGCCAGAAACGGACGAAACACCGAGCGACGAGCTTAAACTCGCTTCTGGAGTCTCTAAGAGTTCCATTCGGTACGTGAGCACGTCGCCAGAGGGTTGGATCGGCTACGCGAGCGAGCCGGAGGGGGCTCGGTAAAGGGGTTCGGTCAGGGACGGCCGGTGGAGAGAGAACGAGGCGGTGGGTGGTGTAGCCAGTGGTCAGCACACTTGGCCGACCCTACTTCGCTAACTAGTTTAATGATATATGTTGAGCTACAAGCGCCTTGATTAATCGTTAACTAATGTTGGACCTCGTAGTGCAGCACCATCGCCAGGCAGCACCGAGGCGAGGTACAGCGGGATGGGTCGACAGAAAAGGAGAGGGATGAGGGGGAAGAGAGTGGTGGGCGCGGAAGACAGGAAGGGCGAAGGTTTCTACCGCAGCAGTCCTTACCCTCGTCGAATTCGCTGCTCGTGAATTCGAGCGTGGCCAAACAGAAATCTAATCTCACTCAACGTATAATTTGATTTATGACTCGCGGCCGCGCAGTAAACGAAAGGAGAGGAAAAAAGACGGTAGACAATGGAGGGAGAGGAATAAAAAGGTGAAAGGAGCGAAGGAAAGGAGAAAGGAACAACCAATTCCAAGGCGTCGATGCAATTTATTGGAATGTCCATCGTCCTTGAGAAAAGGGGTCTGCGCGGCGAACTCGTGGGGTACGTACGCAAATTTACGTCTCGCGAGATACGTCGCAAAACCCTCCTCGGGCCTCCTCGAATTGAATTAACTCGGCGTCTTCCCCCGTCCATATTCCTGAGCTCCGCACGTGGAACATTGGTCATCCCTAATTCGCTTATGGCCCTCGATCAATTAAGTCGTCGGCCATTCGCGCAAATCCCAGTGACCCCTCTCATCCTCACCCCTTCCTTCCCGCATTCTAGATGTGTACTTGCTTCAAGATAAAGCTCTCGCTACGCGTTATAACTGAATACGTTTGGCACAGGCATAAATCTCTCCTGTACGCACTCTCATTGTACGCAATTTATGCTGCCAAACTTTTAATTTAGTAAAATATGCTTCAAGTACCGTTTACGAAACACTGATTTTTTAAAATCTACAATCATTGCGATCCAAAAGAGCAACGGTGTTTACATGCAAAACTTGCGAAAGATAAATACGAGGATGATACATTCGATCGATTCAAAAATCGACTATCATAGCGGGAGTATATCGGACAAGTGCGGTTTACATATATCGCGTATACCCGTGAGTGTGTCTCGTGTAGAGAAGTGCAACGGAGGGGGTGGCTCAGGGATGCAAGACACCGTGAAATTACCAGCAGAGTCTCCCATCCCCGGAGGGGTGGGTGGGCGGTAGAACGGACTCTGTCCACTCTGCGCCCTAGGAACCGCCGTCCAGGCGGGTATTTGTCTTGTCTCCTTGTTTATGAGATCCAACATTGTTATTTGGCACCGCACCGCACCGGGGAGTTCTCGGTGCCGTGCGGCCGCTAGTTTCCGGCGAGTTTCCTACTTTAAAAGGCCGCGTCCCGGTACGCGATTACGCTCTGACTTATCCGCGGTTCTTCCCGCCCCGCGATCGTCTTTAATCAAGGTCCGCCCGGACACTCGCGATACGATTAAACTTTGCTCCAACAATGTTAACCAATATAAAGTTTGAGCTTTTCGGCTGGGTTATATGTATAGAATCAAGTTTTTCGTAGCACGAATGTGTGAATCATGCATTCTCGATTAACAAAATAACGATTTTAATTAATAATCCTTACCGGGATCTTATATACGTCTCAATCTGCCGTATATCCAATGCATTCGAAGAATGTAATTTAAAATTTTTATATATTTTAATAACAATTCAACTTTACCATGTTAAAAATAAGCATTGTTCTCCCTTCACCGTCCTTGCTGGGAAAATAACATTAGCATGTTTAATTACGATAACGTATTAGTAATCATAGAAGCAGTTCATTCGATATGCTTAAAGCATTCTTAATAATGACCGCCTTGGCGCGGAATTTCTCCAGAGCATTATCGTATAGGTCAGATCGCATTTTCAATTAAATTATCCGCTGCAATCGTGGCACCTTATCGTGAGCGTAATACGTTCTCGATCGCACGGCATTGCACATCGAACTAGTTCGGACAATGGCGCCATATATGGTTAAGCGAATTGCAATCACGTTGTGCTTAGCATTGCTCGTCGCAAGATAATGTTTTAAATCACTCGAGATAATGCTATCTACTCGACATTCCACCCAGATTACTTTGCTTTAAGGATAAGATGTGCTTTTCTCTTTTTCGTAGATCATGCTTCCCGTAGTGTTACATGAAAACTGCAACTATAAATATCGACAGATACAGGTATAATTGACGTTATAATATTTGTTGGAGTAAGACAATTAAAATTAATCGGTAAAAAAAAAGGAAATTGACATATGGATATACCGAGAAATAATAAGGCTATATATAATTAATCTATTAATAATAGTATTAATCTATTGATAATAAGTATAATTAATCTATTCACGAAGAAATGGATCCTTGATCAGTATTTCCAAATAAATTCTTAGAATCTCGTTAAGAGACGCAGTTGAATTAGTATTGGCCGTGCCGTGGACATAACATACGTTTCAAGCGTGTCGGTGATTAGGCATGTGGGTCGCGTTACACGTAACGCGCGTTAAATGACCACGAAGAAACGCGTTTTCTTCTTCATCGCGGGATACACTCGGCTGTCCGGCAGTTTCGTTTGATCGGCTGCCCGGGACAGCAAATTCGCGGACGAATTAAATCCGTTAAAACCATGCTATTCCTTTAAAAGTATACGCGATAAACGCGTTCGTTACAAAACCTCGTCAGCGACGGCTATCTCGCGACGGGAGCGAAACAGGCGCGAGAAGGGAGGGAAACATCAGAGGGTGCTGCGTCGGAATCATATCAGGGTGGAGATTGAACGAATGACACCGTGAGCAAATTTCCGCGATCGGTAGAATGGCGAAAGCGAGCGTCACCCTCAAAGAGCGTCCGGCAATTAATTTTACAAGGGTGCAAAAGGAAGCAAAAAGTAAACAGCCCGGCGTGCATCCCGGGTCCATCGTCGCGACGATGGGTTTTATATCTCCGCTAGTTGTCAGGCCAACGAGTTCTGCCTCGTTGGCCACCGCGTATAATGTCCACCGTCAATATAAGCTGTCGGATGCTTTTTCCTAAATTGACAGATTTTCAATTTAATCAAGTTCCAATCTAATGGAAAAATGCCCGATCTATCGGTCGCGCGAATAGGTACGCGCGCGCATATGTGGATGCGCGCGTATGTATGTGTGCGCACGCGGATGTCTCGTGTACGTATGTGCCGATGGGGGTGACGTACACACATTCGAGAGAATGTACGGTCGACGCGCGCGCGGAGGGGCCAGATTGAAATAATACTTTTATGTTTAATCGCAATCGAGGAGCCTGCCCGACGACGACGCGGAACCACCCGCCGATCTCCGAGATTAATCTATTGATAAACATTCCATCACTCCGCGAATACCATGTGAGGGAAATAGACGAGCCCCCACACATCGATAGAATATATATCTCGACGTTTTATTCTTTTTACTTCTTTCACTTTTTTCTTTTTTTTTCTTTCTTTTTTTTTTTTTTTTTTTTTCCCTTTGCCACCCATTTTCACGTTCGGTCAGATTTGGTTAGGCTAGGCAAGGAAATGTCA
>NW_021850941.1:1981044-1999933 GCF_003651465.1 Formica exsecta
CTCTTTTTTTTTTTTTTTCTTTCTTTTTTTTTTTTTTTTATTCTTCCCTTTGCCACCCATTTTCACGTTCGTCGTTCTGACCGCGTTGCTTTACGGACGGTCGCTCGTCAAACGTACGTTTTTATTAGCTAAATCTTTTGCAACTGCCACGTATTATCATGCGTCATAAAACCATGGATTTTTCGATCAACGTGCGACTGTGATATTCCTCGTTCTTAAAATTGCCTTTGCGATTCATCTGCGTTGATCGGCGCGTTAATTTATGATTGCAATATGATCGACGAGTTAATCGCGAAAAAATCGTCGATTGATTATTGCGCCGTGATAGTTGCTATTATATACGCTATTACATATGTATCCGATTAATATCATTATACCGAATGTAAACAAAACCATAATACGATACGATAACCGAATTTTTTACGGTCGATCAAAGCGCGCAAGGTATCTCGGCGGCCGCCAAGTACTTGCCGACTATTGCGGCGAGATGACTTCTCGTCGGATTTTAATCGGTGACCGCAGACCAGGCCGTACACGCGGATCTGGTTCGACAATAATCATAATAATTGTAAAATTCGATCGAAATGCATTTAACTCGTTGAAATGAGCCGTCGAGATAATGAGATCCGAGCCAGTAGCCTTTCGCGATTCCCCTGTATCGTTTGCCTTCAATCACTTTCTTGACAGATACATTTACGGCCGGGACTGCTGGCCATCAAATTGGAATGCGCCTTAAGGCTGGTTACAGCGTATCGATCCATCGGACGGTCAACGCGCCGGATTCAGCTACGTGAAATTTGCGTCTTCGGGTCCGAGACGGTCTGGATAGAGGGACGCTGCTTCTGTGGCAAAGCTGCAGATGGTTTGGCGGCTTCTCTCGTGTGACCGATGAAATCTTCGGGGTCGCGAGTGGAGGAATATTCGTGACGATGCATCCGTTGGACGTTCAACGGTTTCCGGACCGCAAATGTGTTCGTGAGATACGCGAATATTTGCATATAGATGCACATTACTGCGGTCTTTGCGAATGCAAAGGGTACTTGATCCGTTTCGAATTTGCACTTCTACAGCATCGTGCGATATTCGTATTTTTACATTATTATGTACTTCCGAAATCGTCAAGCAGATTATTCATCTCTGTCAGTAATTTGATGTTAATTTCCGCCGCGAGAACGTAATCGCGCACGATACTTTACGTTCCTTTTTAAACCAAGGACTCGATTTAATCTTACGAGTGACCTTGTGTGTCTCGCGGAACCTTGAAAATTCACTCCTTTACATCTTTATACTTATTTTAGCGTCGTCGAATATCCATTATTCTCCCGAGAAAGAGAGATATTCCGCAATTAAGAGGTACGGCTAATGGCATTGAGGGGATCGTTAAGAATACCGTGTTCAAAGATTCAATAATTTATGATCGTCGAACAGAGAGAAGTTCGAGCGACTGTGAAACTTCACGCGAGTGAACTGCTACGATGAGAAATCGCGGATAAATTATTCCGTTGATAACCCCCGCGCGGGCGTGCATCTCCGCGCATCGATCCGCGCGATTGCACAAAAGCGTCCGAGATTTATTCTCGTTTCCGATCCAGAAAATTGACTGCGCCCCGATGATAGCCGCCAAGGAATTATGTATGCGAAAGCGCGTGACTATGATCGATCGCGCCATAAAAATTCTTTCTTTTCGCCGTCGGCCAAAAGGAAGCGGACGACATTATTATCCACGTTTCGCTGCTACGTACACCGGCGGAATTGTTTCTTTTTGTCGGTCGCGCGAATGAAACATCCTCGTTTTTTTGCACGTAAATTGCGCGCTCCCTTCTCAGATGCGCGCCCGGCATTAAGTCCATGCGTGGAGTCCGGCGTAGATCCCCGTGTTTGCCGAGGGGATAATAGTGTAATGGATGGACAGGGACAACGAGCTAACGGATGAGACTGCCGTTTTCGAGACTCTCTACTGCCGGGCTGTTGTCGCGTCTAAGCGTCGCGGTTGTTCTCCTTTGTCACTTAATTGGCATCATTATCGAATTCTTAGACGTAAAGCGTCTACTTCTTTATGCGGGGAATATCATGTGGCTTGTCTTATGGCAATTAAGAAGTAAAGTGATGAATCAGAGTGCTGTGACTTGAATTATATTATTATCAATAAAACGATTTATGCACGACATTAGAAATTGCCGGCTGAAACGTGTGTGTGAGTTTACTTATATAATTCTTATATTTGTTGTAATATTTTTGCGTACGTCTTTGTTATTCATTTATATAAAATTATACACCGTTTTCTTAAAATTAACAAGAGACAATTTTGCGGAGAGAGTATCGCGTTGATAAGCGACAGTTAATTGTTCGAAAGAAAAGTAGACACATTTGATAATCTCTCCGGACGCTTGTTTACTAAAGTTCCTCCACCGGCTAGTCTGATGTGCAAGCATCGACAAAACTGCTCGCCTTTCATCGAAGCGAGTACGTATAAGCTACGTGCAAATATTTTCCGCTTTATGATCGTAGAACTCAGTCGTAGATTCCTCCTGTGATACTTTATCGCCTCGTTCCAACGCCCGATTTTTACTACCGTGCCTCTCGTTGCTAACAACTAATTTTACTACATAAAAAATAATTTATGATAGACTTATTAATTTCGTTTATAAGCTTTTGCTCAAAATTATCGCTAGAAAAAAATCTCTTTTAATTCTCACATGAATCTCTCTGTATTTTTCCATGCGAGTAAGTTTGAGATAAAAATATCTATTCACATATGTTGGTAATATAGAAAAAATGTTAGTATAATTATATCTAAAAGACGATTTATTTATAATTAATATTAGAAAATCATTTTTATTTTACGCTAAAAATTATATAAAATTATATAACTGAACGGATTTTATTGAAAAGTATATCGATGAGATAATTATTATCTTATTTCACGAATCTATTTCATGCACCATCTATTACATTATGTAATTATATTGGATAATTTATTTAGTTAATTTCACAATATCCATCAATCCACGCATAGTTAATGTTACGTAATTTCGTGATCTAAATCGTTGATTCTGCGATCTTTGATCATCTAAAATCCACGCATTACGAATTTGAATTTTTGTGAAAAAGAAATTTCGTGTTGTGCACGATTTAGAAGATATATTTCACGTGACAAATAAGGCTATATATCGACCACGTCAGTTTCGTGGAAGTCATTTAGTATGCTTTGTTTCGTACATTAATCGCATACAGGTCAAAAGGACCAGTGACCGGTTTAGGTCGAGATGCGGCGTGGCGGCTACTTAACCGTACAATTGGTTGTCATTGACATACAAAACCGTTAGCAACGAGTGTGACAATCGTCTCGATTGTCGTACACACTTTATAGCGCTGTCTTAGTATCTCGATCACTTCAGCGGAAGCACAAGTCGAGCGATCGCTTAAGACTGTTAACCAGCATAAACGGACCATCAGATCATCATACCGTAATATGACAATATCTTACTCAGTAATTAAAATCAATTAACTATACTTGCCACATTAAACTGAAATGAGTTTGTTTTTGCAAGAGCGATCGTTCGATTTTTGTCATGCAACGTGTTGTGATTTTCATTCGGCATCGCCGCCGGGCCGCATAACCACCGGCGAACAAAACACTCGTCCGAGGTGAACAATCGAGAGCAGTCAATCGATTTTCAACATCAATAATCGATGGGGGAGATTTCTGTGCTTACCTCGCTCTTGAGATTCAATGGCACATCGCAGGGGCCGTCCAGGTCTGCCTCCGCTTTCACCTGATGAGACAGCATACTGTGGCTGTGCCGGGGCGGTACGGCGGTCGCCAGCATGTTGGAATGCTGCAGATGCTGAAGACGAGGCTGGAGATGGGGCTGGTGGTGATAAGGCGGCGACAATTGGGTGTTCAGAGTGCGAAGATCAGCTGGCGGGGAAGCGGGCGCAGCGGTACTGCTCTGTTCCTCCTCGGCCGAACCCTCCGCCATGTCAGCCTTGCATCCCGGGGACTCGTAATCTGCAAATCGACCAAAACTCTCAGAGGACCGTTCTAATAGCGGGCGCGCCATAGTCGCCTGGCACGACGCAATCCCATTATGGAGCGAATATAATTTGCGCGTTTCGATTCAATAGCGCAAAACAGTCGCGACGCGCTAAAATAAAAAGATCTCGCATTTTCAGATTAATATCAGCGGCTCGCCTTATAAATTCAAACGATTAGAATTAGAGAACATTTCGACGATAATTACATTGACATTAGATCGTAAAAATAGAGACGCAGTTGTACTTTTTTTTTTTTTTTTTTTTTTTATTTAATAACAAAGCAATTTGCCGCGAGAGACAAAAACTCTTCTTAAACGATATCGACACGCATCAGTTTTGATTTTACCAGAGAAAATGACGACACGCGTAAACAAGATGCTAATTAAACCGGCGCAACGCGCGGGACCGCATCAGCCGTATCGAACGGCGACGCGTGCAGCTGTTAAGAATGCAGACGCTGGAAATTAGAGAAGCAGGCCCGTTCATCTTCCGACTTCAAAGCAAAAACGTTCGGTTGGCGGACGCGGGGGAGAGGGGAGGAGGGGGACGCAAGAGGCGCCGAGAGAGGTTCCAGAATAAAATCGCCGACTAACGGCGCTGTGCCGCCCGCAGCCAACACATATATCCCGCATTTATCCGCCTAATTATTTTTATCTAAACGTTCAGTTAGTAAGAATTCAAGGGCAATGAAATCACTACCGTCTGGACACGCCGCTCTCTCGTACGCTTTCTTTTCGCGTATACCCTTTCCTCTGCTACCAGTGCCACCGACGTCGTCGCCGCCGCCGCCGCCTCGGCGGCCGTCGTATACTTGGTGAACGCAACTAATAACATCTGCTTCTATTTTTGCGCTGGCCCGAGTCCAGCGCTTTACTTTTTAAAAGCCACGCGCCTATGACGAACGGCTGGATGGATCATCGAGCGGAAGCCCAGGCGTGGAACGGGGGGAAACCCAGGAGTGAAACGAGCCGGTTATTCTGGACAAATTATTGTCAAAGGGCGAGAAAACACCTTCTGCCTGCGAGCTACTTTGTTCCTCATAAAAGGCGTTTTATAATGGCCATCGTAAAAATATTTGATGCAGTGCTTTAAAACGGCCGGCGTGTTTATAATAAAAGCGTTAGATCGTTGAGTACCAAATAGACCGCTCACAAGTGCAAACTTCGGTGTTAATGTCGCCTGCTTCCTATAAATATGAGTATCTTGATACGCGCACGTTACATGGCATTTATATTTCTTTAACGATAATGGCGAAAAAGTTTCTCAAGACGCCGGAATGATCTCGAAATTGAGAGGGACTCGCGTCTTTTTCTGTTGGTGGCCGCAGACTGCCGCCGATTGCTATGACTTTGAACCTAAAGTGATTTATACCATGCCTCGCGAAACGAAAAGCGAGAAAAATGAATGGAATTTATGTTTGAATCCGCTCGACATTATCCACCTGTTTTCGCATTATTTCGCTATTACGCTTTGAATCTTTCCGTCGTGTAAATATGTTATCTTAAACATTTATAGATTAGATACAAATGTTACACATTTTTTGCCAACAAAATCTTTTTTAATTTTTTTTTTTTAATAAAAGGATTGAATTTGTTTTCTTAAAAATGAAAGAAACGGTTTTCTTTCGATTCAAATCTCTCCAAAAGAAGTCAGACATTACATATTTTTATTTATATTATATGATGTACAATTTCTTGTAAACAAAGTTATAAATACACATCGAATTAGCATTTTTATGCATTCAAGATAATTCACGGTAACTTTTTAATAAATAATTCTGTCTATACTTTTCTCAATTACATCATGGTATTAAACGATAAATCATTGTTAAGAATAAAATTATTATATCTAATACTGACATCATATTTTCGTGAAAATCAATTAAAACGGCAAAATATGCCGGTTGAGAATGTATAGCGGCTATAATTAGAAGAAATCGCATCTATCATTGCTAAGTAGTATTAATATATGTAGGCATGCAGCGAGAAAAGTGTTGCGGTTAATTAAACTATAATTAATTAACATTACTTGATTTTCATATCAAGGAAGCAATAAACAGATAAAAATGAATTCTCATCGATACCATTTGAAAAATCATTCTTAGACATAATATGTATCAAAAAGACAGATAATATTACGCGAATATATCGCAAAATTGCCGCATTAAAAAATTTGATTTTGACAAAGTAAAATCCTTCTCTATAAAAGATTCCGTAGTATTTAATCTCTGAACGTTTTATCCGAACGTGCCATCGGAACAGGACTATACGCAACCAATCTTTTTTCCGTTTGCAGTCATTAATTTCCGTCGAAATCATATTAATCGCTGTAGGGCTGTGCCCGTGAAATTACTAGACGCTTTAACCACTGGCTGTCCAAACCGAATTCGTCCGCAGCGATTATTATATCGCGTCCTGAGGTCTAATGCCGGGTATTCCGAAAGCTAGCCAATTAGTATCGTCGATTTGGATGCTTTAATGAGAGTGCGGTTTCATTAGCGTATCGCATCACCCCGCTCGTGATTCGTGAAATAGAAGAGGAATTCTTAACCGGACGAAGATATCGCGAGTGATTATAGCGCGATCGTTCAAACGTCACCACGACCGACCATTTGAAAATTGGTACCTTCGCCTCCCGCGACCTTGAAAAATGCGCCCCTCACGATCGAGATCGTATAAATCTTTCAGAAAAGGATAAGGGCTGCCCGTGGGGTTTCTCTAGAAATATTCTATGTAGAAATTAAATCGAGTATTCCACGTATAAGAGAGCAGCGTTTCGTGTTTAATCTAAAAATTACTTTTCTTAAAAATTTTCGATTTCTCCCGTACGATCGAGTTGTTCTCCAAAATGATAAAATAAATCTTCTTTCGTAAACCTCTTTCACTAACGATCATTCCGGTTGCGGCGTCTCTGGTAATAATTATCCGTTGGATAAACGGTGAAAGTCCGTGTAATAGAACACGCGATTAATACGCCAAGGCGATTGATATGAAACTCACTCGAGAACCTTTAAGGGCAATAAAAAATACGGATGCATTACGTATGATGCTGTCGTTCGGTGCAGACACGACGCGATGCGACGGAGATATTCTCGAGGATTGGAAGTTATCCTCCCTCCTGGATTGTCCTCGAGCGACACCCGCGGTTTCCCGATTTTGTCGTGGTCGTGTCTTTCTCGCTGTCTCTTTCTCTCACGTCAGTCAGTCCGCGCGTCTTTCTTCAGCGGCCTCCTCTTAGCCTCCGGCATGCATCGCCATTTCGCATTATAGTTCCTCTATAGGCAACATCGTCGACGACGACAACGACGACGTAAAGGCAGCGTTAGCGGCAGCGTGCAATTAAGGGGTTGATTGATGTTAATTCAAAGGGTAATTAAGAATGTTGCGCATAAAAATCTGGTAATTTATGGTCATTGGGGATAATTATATGTTGACCAGCTTGTAATTGCAAGCGCTCTCCGTGGACTATACACGTTCAACGATTGCGGGTAGCTACCTAGAGCATGATGTGAGTGTGGTGCGGTGCGATGCGTGCGTGTGTGCGTGCGTGCGTGCGGGCTTCCTTGGAGCGTGTGCGGGCGGGGATATACGGGGTCTCAGATCGCGGCTTATTATAGGGGTCCAGTAGATAAGGTGGGTTTAGAAACAACCGGGCGCCTCTGGCCAGCAGCAGTGTGTGCGTGCGTGCGGGCTTCCTTGGAGCGTGTGCGGGCGGGGATATACGGGGTCTCAGATCGCGGCTTATTATAGGGGTCCAGTAGATAAGGTGGGTTTAGAAACAACCGGGCGCCTCTGGCCAGCAGCTAGTTTCTACGTAGCCGCCGACATTCTCCTCTCTTGGTACGACAACGCCGCTTGGGGCTATGGAGGTGTGCGTATAAACCACCTCTAAGCCAAGGCTTCTCCGTGGCTCTCGCGATTTACGAGGGCGATTCCCGACCGTCAAGACGGCGATTTTAGAATTCTAGGCTCGGTCCAATTCGCGCGCGGCGCGACGGCAACGTACAAATCGTAGCGCGGCGTGTCTGGGGTGCTCCGTTGCGGTGCTCAAGTCCGAAGCTATAAATAACCGGGCGGATAATCGCCATATGGCCACGCATGCAACAAACCACTGACCATTTCTTCGTAGCACTCGTTGACGATATTCGCGTTCAATTTCCCGGTACCGATTCACTCATCTAAGCTACATATTTCCAGCTTCGTTCGAAATGATGATCCAAATCGTGAGACCTCTGTATCTTTTCAAGAATCAAACCAAACAATAAGTTTCTAATAAGTTTCTCATAGTTCTGACGGAATGACCAACAAGTAACAGATGAGATTTATTGAAACTCGCAAAGAAGGTCCGAGTTTTTGATCTGTATTTGCTGAATTCGGCTGAGAGGGCGAATAACATGAGCAAAGGAATATGCGTGCGAGTAACCCTCTATACCCACTTAAAACAGAGTGAAATAAAACGACCCCAGCGGGACCAGTTGGCAACCACCCATCGCGACATTGTCCTTACCCGAATTTTTTTTTTCACGATCTCGTAATCGACCGGGCGCCCTAATGGCGAGGCATAATCGCGGCTTTGTGGCATCTAACCAGGCATTAAACGTTAAAGAGAAGTATGAATAAAAGTCGCGCACGTCTGTGAACGTGTTCGTGTACGGTCGATTCGGATTATTTTATATGTACTCGCCGGTTTGCTACGATCGAGCGGTAAATGCTTGTGAACGTTTGTGAACGTGCTCGTGTACGGTCGATTCGGATTATTTTATATGTACTCGCCGGTTTGCTACGATCGAGCGGTAAATGCAATATATAATATTCGCGCGATAGATTAAACCGCTTCTCATGCTATACCCTTCTATAGGTTTCGCTTCGCCTGCACGAGAGCGAGCATAATTAAGGCGAGTGTACAAAGAATCTCCGCCGCATCCGTGTTGGTTAATTCGCATCGACCTTTAACTCGCGTACGTACATAAGCATATCGGCTAAGGTAATGGCCGTTTCGTGCGATACCATTCTGTCAGAAATCCGAGGGGCTTTGTCCCGAGTCACGAAACGCAAGGATTAAACTGAACAGCGCGGCCGTTAATGCGACTGTGCGAACGCCTCGTCGGTTTAGTTACGAATGTACTCGTGGAATAGGTGCGTGTGCGTGTATGTGAGCGCGTAACGCGCGCATCCGCGAGCGCGAGAGTGCCCATAAATCGGCGCCAAAGGGGTTCGGCATCAACACACGTTAACCGAAGACGCGATATTTTACGCCCCCATCGAAATTCTCGTTTGACCTTACAAATATTTTACATTATTCCGGCGAAATTCTTTTTCGAGACGCTAATCGAAGCGAAGGCTAATCCCGTACACAGAAATGAGTTCACCGTACAAAAATAAAATTGTATACGCGAAAAGATTTTGGCAACATATGACGAATATCTATATTAATCCGAAACGCCATTTCTCCGCTTTATTCAGAAACGGTACTCATTTACCTTCTTATAACGCATCTCGCAAAATCGATCGTTTTTTTTTAAATGTCACTTTTCGCTGAGACTTGGCACCCGCAACGCGAAAACGATGCCGTCTCTAACAATTTCGTGCGACGTGTCCTTCAGAGGGAAGCGCAGGAAGAATATTTCATGTTTTACGGCGCCAGAGTCGTTGGGGTTTTGCCGAATAAAAAAGTGTCAGCTCGCTGGCTAAATCAGAACGCTCCGAGTGCATTAAACTCCGAATTACCACAAATAGAACTTTAACCGCACATGCCCATTATAATGGCACCCCCTGCTGAAGATGTATTTACGTACTAAACCGCCTTCGTGGCTCATGCTGAGTCGTCGGAATTAACATCTGGCCCAAAAACGTGCAGCTCGGTTCATTGGACCCCTTTTTTCTCGTTTTTATAAGCAAACTAGCTGTTCTGTTAAAAGTGCTCTCGATTATTTGCAGCAGAATGCCCATCGCTTCATCTTAAATTGCTAATCGCTCTATTAAAAAATTGTTTAGTTATTCTCTGTTATTAAAGAGCAAATAAATTACTAATGATTTTTTTTGTAGTAGAAAAAAAGAAACAGAGAGAGAAGAGAGAAAAGAAATAGTATTATTATTTAAAAAAAAGAAAGAGGAGAAGAGATGTGAACGAATGTTTACTTGAAGAATTACCTAATGCTTTCTCGATTTGTTAATATTCGAGTTCTTCTCTTGAGAAAGGCAACACTAGCAGCGGTTCGGAGACAAAATGATTTTGAAAGTGGTTTTACATGCAAATTAGGTCTATTAAAATATCAAAATATAGCTTACCCAGCGTATACAATAAAAACACGAGTGCTGAGGCAACTCTCTATCCGTCAAATCATAAGCCGCTCCGAGCTATTATGTGCGTGCGTGTTTCTTCATGAATTATTAGAATTAATGAGTTCGCGCACATTGCTTTCTTTCACAATATTGTGGGAGGCTAATCATAAATTTGACGGGGAAAAATTTTGGCGCAACAAAGGGTTCGCTAGAGCTATTTTTTTTTTTACAATGCAAAATTGATGAAATTTCTAATATATTTCTCACAAATAGTATGATTTAATATGATATGAAATCAAACTTTTTTACAGTGTATCTTTCATCGCCGATGAGTAACAGTAGTTTTACAAAAATATAGTGCTATCTTTTGTAACATGCATAAAAAAAAAGGGTTGTATCTTGAATTTGTAGTAAATTTTCTGTTATGCAAGCAGAAAATAATCGTTATCGTTAGATTGTAGCGTGCAAAACGACAAGTAAGTGTAAGGCTTCACACTTGACATACTGAGTTTCTGCAGCAAAACTTTCTAACCCGGGGCGATTTCCGAGTCGATAATCGATGAAGATTCTCGGTCGGAGGGGAAAACAGAATAGCGCGGCTGTAAAGCGAGTTGAAAGTGGGTAAGTTGTAGAACGAAATGTTATCGTGTGAAGGAGATTGTCGGTAGGGACTGAAAACTGGGCGAAGGGGAAGCCCAGTTTGAATGGAAAAGCCAACGGAAGGGGGAGCGAGGGCGGTAAGAATAAGAGAAAAGAAAGGGAAGTAAAAGAGAGAACAGAAAGGGGTGAGACAAAAAGATATAAAAAAGGAATGCATCGATTCGTTTTCTTGACCTCGACACAGTGTAATTTCTGACTTTCATAAATCAATGTGTAACAAAGAAAATTTGCACGTGCTGATCTTTTCTGCGTAATTACACATACATACATACATACATACATAAATATATAAATGTATATATGTATGTGTAATTAAGCAGAAAAGATTAGCATATGCAAGCTTTCTTACAAATTGATTCATAAAAGTTAGAAATAATTATTTTCCAATATTGAAATTAGAAGAGAAATAGCGTGCAAAGCATGTAATGCTTGCAAGACAGCTTCACTAAAATTCGGCGCCGTTTAACCGACACGAGACATCTCGTTTTCTTTTGTGTTGATTCCAAAGCGCTTACACCAACGATATCGCGAGTCAAGTGTTTCCTTTGGGATTTTCTGCTTTCAGCTTTCCGCGTCTATTCTCACCGACAACGATTTTGCTCGGCCAAGCTTCGACCATCTCGCTTCCACCTTCTCGGCGGCTAGAATTCACTGCTCTTCCTCCCTTTTGACTCCACCAACCCTCTCTTTCATCTACCCTTCGTGTTCCCGAGGCGGCAAGCAAAGAACTCTCCTACCCTCGGGCAGCTCACACTGATTTTCCACCCTCGTCACCCTTCCCGTCCAACATCGTCACCCCCTCTTCCTCTACCTCTGCCTCTGCCTCCTCTCCACCCCCAGAGTTCATGCCGTCACTCGTAGTCACGCCGCCAACACGTGCTCCTGTTTACCTCTCCGGTCATATGGTCCGGGAGATGACGCGACGCGTTCAACGACATCGCCGTGTTTAATCACAAATATCTGTCGATATATACAATGCATATCTCGCATCATCGAAAAAACCTAAGGATGTCAGCTTTTCCTTCATTGCTCGCACGACATCCGTGATTTTTGATAAAAGTTCCTTCAGAGGAAAACTTAGGTCAAACATTTATATATAAATAATGGGAACATCTAGAAATATAGTCATCTAGTATTGCGATATCTCATTATTTATGAACAACTAACAAGTCGGTTTTACCAAATTTTATTTTGGGCTCTTTTTGGTAAATTTAGATTACCTAGTTCAGTATACATGTGACGTAATGTTCTGTACTCAAATTGTCGACAAACGATATTGTTTCTCTCTCTCTCTGTCTCTTTCTTTACTTTTTCTTTTTCTCGTACGCTTTAGTATGTATGTGTATATTGATCCATATTAAATATATAATTATGTACAATACAGATACGACATGACAAAATAATCTTCTATAAATATTCTTTTATACGTATTTATTTTTACATATTGTTTCAGATTTAACATAAATAAATAAATATGTTTATACTATATTATAGAAGAATATTTTGTCATGTCGTGTCGTGTCATATAATGTAAATTTTACAAACGACTTTTTTACAAAATGAATTATTTCATGATAACTATATTTTTTATGTACTTGGCGTCGCGACGCTACCACGTCGCTTGATTATCGAGTTACCAGATTATTATCATGACTTTTATTTGCTAAATTTTAATATCATCTTCCATATTTTAGAAAACGCAATAAATTTTTTGAGAAGAATTAAAAAATGATATCTTAATCGAGCTTTTAAAATACAATTAATTAATTAATTGATTCAAATATAATTCTGATCTTAATTATATTTTTCTTGAAGTTATAATTTCCTTTTTTAAGTTTTAAATTTAGTTTTTACTTCTAATGTATTTATGATTGTCTTAATAATTATATACATAATTTAAAGTAAATGAGGATATTACATCAGATAAAAATAGCTTGATTATATCACGTTCTTGCTAGTCATGATAATTATAACGTACTATCACTCTTATCTGATATAATATCTACATAATATTGATTCTTTGTGTTATCAGCCGATGGAAAAAAATGAGGAAGATTAAGAACCATGCTCAACGGTATTACGTTTATATGTCCGGCCGATCCTTTAATTAGCATTTCCAGGTCACACACTCGACGCTAGTATGCGGGCGTGCATAATTATCGCGCTAATTATTAGTACATAGCTAAGTATCTGGCTGAAATTATCACCGAGTTGGAGTGAAGCGCATAGAACGAGACGCTGCTTTCGATCCCTTGCGAGCAGAATTCCCGCGTGACCAGCTTTGGGAGAGGAACTTCCTTAATTACCGAGATTAACTAAATGGTATCGAGCCAACGATTATCGCTCACGAGGCACGCAATTGCCATCTGAATATGCGCATAACAGTGGAAACGGATAAATAGATCTCGGGGTTGAGTTTCCGCTTCATTCTTCAAGTAATTGCTTTAAGCGTGTCTTAATCTATCCGGTTCATTCAACACGTCAAGCATTATTAGATCTAGTATATTAACATTATAAACGATGCTGCTATGCCGATAAAAAGTATTCTACCGTTTATAAGAAATTGTATCCAACTGCTTCTTAATTGTTTTTCAAGGTTATGAGATACGTAAAATACAGAATTAATGAATTTCCATTACTGATATCTGCTTCTGAAGCATCATATAAAACATGCTTGTATATGTGTAAGCTACATATATATATATAAACGCGTGCATGTGGTGCGCACGCAGGCGCGTTCGTACGCGCGGTTAATCGGTGTGTGAGTGCAAGGCTACACACGTGCAAAAGCAACCGGGCGCATTTAGAAGACCCATCTAATTACCGAGATTAACCCAGGCTTATAATAAGCAGGGGCAAACTCGCGCTCTGACACTCACCTGAGGCGATCTGTGACTGATGTATTTGGGACGTCGTCCTGACGCGGGTTTATCTAGCGGCGATTATTTATCTTCGCCACGGTGCAATTCCGTCGCGGGATCTTGTGCCGATCTCGTCGATCAACGGCAGCCTAATGTCTATTCCCCTCTCGTTCTCTTCGATGCCACGCTTACACCAAGGCACGACTCGTTTCAAATTCTCTCTAAATATTTCCTTCTTCTGTCGCTTTCCTTGCCGATCTCTCGGTAATTTTCCTATCGGCGAATATTAATAGTTCGTTTTGATAGTAAGATCAGCGTCAAGAAGCGGACGATTCACTAATACATCAGCCGCTGATGACATCAGCCTGCTTAATTACTGCGGGTAATTGCGACTAATTAGGAGCGATTAAGAAGCAAACAGTTAATTGCCCACAATTTGATAAAATACTGCTTTGGTCGATCCAACCTCCTCTTGTATTCGCTTGAACAGTTGAAAGAAAGTTTGGAAGGCGAGATGTCTTCGAGCAGTTTCCTGGATATTGCGGATGACCGGGGTATCTCGGAACAATAATGTACCGAATTGATCCTCGATAAAGTTCCACCGCGCAGATAATTGGTAGATAGCACACCTTACGTGTAATGTAGTTTTAATTATTCTATTTGTGCGCGTCAAGCCATGCACTTCGTAGTTGTTGTCCGTAACATATAATTTCGCGTTGAAAAACACCGATGTGTTCACGCGATGAACATGCGCGTATCGTAATTATCAGCGCACTCGTCACAATAATAAGAAACTTATTAGAGCCGGAGTCCTCGTCTCATAGTTTTCTTTTGTTCAGTGACAATGCTGACAAGCGAATACGCTATTTAAGAATGCGTATCTCTTTTCGGAGCTAATAGATTAATTTGGATTCCTTACGTCAAAATTGTTGGGCCCTTTATAATTAATTTGATTTCACCTATTCTGTATGCACTTAACGCGATTTATCTCATTCCACGCACTTACTCCAAATTTACGTTCGATGAGTGCGGAGTAAACCGGAGCAATCGCCGCAATCACCTTGACTTGAAACAGCTGGTGATGAAATTATACGATTGTCAAAAGAGTTAACTGTTTGAGTTTATCACTTAACCGAGAATGCTTTAATCACACGTTCCATTGGCCAACTGTCACAGAGTTCACTGCGCTCAATTGTCCGCGAAGCGCAGACCGAAAAAATTCCACTCCTATGGGCCACGTGCTGATAGGCCGGATAAATCGACGCACGCAACTGCACGTTCAAACTTCTCGATCACCACGTAGTTTCACACACACAATTTATTTAGCGGCACATCGCGAGGTGCGATGTTTTCGAAGGAGCGTTGCCTGCTCGACTTGACCTTCTCCAACTGTCTTTTAGCTCCAATTCCTCTTCCAATTCGGAATGAAATTTTTCCTCGAATCACGATCGATATTGCGAACGACGATCCAGATCTTGTCGCGGATTCGGTGGCTCGGAGAAGGCAGGCGATCCAGTCTTCCCCTCGTGCTGTCCTTGATTGGCAGCGTGGTCGTGCACGTTGCGCGGTTGGAGCTCGCCGCGAAAACTCGGACCTGAACCCTGACGGTCCGCAGTCTGGCTGCGTAGTGGCACCGCTGTACAACCGAGGGAAGACAACCCGCCGTGACGATTCTCCCGCCTGGTACGTAGTCAGCATAGAAGGGGTAATGGGGGCGGTACATTGGGCGGTACGATGCGCGGAGGTGGTCCACGAGTTACTCGCGAGATCCCGTTGTTATGATTGTTATGAGTGTCCGAGCTGCCTCCCGCGATGCACTTTAGGGGTGGTACGCTCGCGAGAGGTACCTCTGTCTGTCTCTGTTTTTCCAGCATGTTCGCATCCCGCTCCCTCTGTAATATAACCACCACGAGCTCGAACGAGCTCGTAACCGTGATGCAAATCAGCCCGACGGGGTTGGTGAGTTCGCCAGCGGGGATGCCCGGGAGGAGCAATCGGTACCGAGGATGAGACTCCTGGAGAGTCCGTCGCGAGAGGAAAGAACATGATCGACACGTAAGTAGCGGTGTAATTTTAAGAATTGATCGGTAAAACCAACAGATATGGGACCAAGAGATAGGACCAGTACCAATCTGATAGTTGAACGATAAGAAGGTCGTTGATGTCGTTGGAGAACATATTGTCAGCGATATTGTAAGTGGCAAGTTCCATTCTTGATCGTAAACTGTTAATTTTAATTGGCGATTAATAATATTTGACATAGTGAAAGAGAAAGAATTCGTGGGTACACTTGTTAATCAATTATAAGGTTATTCATAGAAACAATTGAATCCAAGTCTAAATATTGTTAAGAACAAATGATTCATAACTTTCTTATAACCTGCGATACGTATGACATAATAAATTATAAAGTAGTGGATTCTATGTAAAAATTGGCGCAAATATCATTTCAATTGAAATATATGCAGCAGCCAGTATTACAGCATCTTTGACTGATGATTCCTCTGCATAAAGTAAAAATATTTCTTGTACACATCGGAATTAAAATATTACAAATTACAACAAGAAAAAATTACAGGAACGATAATAATTTATTTCATATGACGTGGATTTCGCGATTTTTATTTTATTAAATAAATTCATTATCTATTTTGAGTAAAAAATACGCAAACTTTAATAAATATAGCACGTCAAAGATAGCTGACTCCAATTCATTTATTTCTCACTCTTTGATTTTCCTTTTTAGGCAGTTGAACGCAATAGAGGCACATTCATGATGATAACAATGTAAGTATCTTGCTATAGCATTTTAATGTTTTGGCCTATCACACAAATTAATATAATCTCGACGATGATGGTGTTTCGTGTCATTTCAATCGTTGTTCAAGCTGGATAATCACGGAATTATAACCGAAGCATAACGCGTATAAGTGATAAGTGCGTATTGCTGAAATGATAATCTGTTTCTACTTC
This sequence comes from Formica exsecta, assembly GCF_003651465.1. Taxonomy (NCBI): domain Eukaryota; kingdom Metazoa; phylum Arthropoda; class Insecta; order Hymenoptera; family Formicidae; genus Formica; species Formica exsecta. The sequence goes on from NW_021850941.1 coordinate 1,997,858, forward strand.
AAATCGTTTCACGTAATTACCCGCATTTACTCTATTCGTGCAGAAGTACTTTATACCAATCGAGTAATCTTTATTAATATTATTAGATTTATTTGGATATTAATTTTTATGGACAGTTACAAATGCGTCGGAACGCGACATTTTCGCGCATTCAACCCTCCGACGACGCGACCGGAAAGGGTACGAGCTGTAAAACTTTCAGCTCTATTTTAACTACTTAATATTTTACTTAAATTTTTTGTATATAAAATTGTTCTCAATAAGATTTATAAAGTGTCTATTTTTTTAGCATGCATTTATTTATTCAATGAATTATTTCTCAAGAGGCAATTTGCAGAATATATATATTTCTTTGGAGTTTTACTAAATTATCCTTTAATATTATATTGTCATTACATTTTTTTAAGATATATACATATTAACCATCAGAACCACCGTTTTTTAAGAATTATGTTGTACAATTATTATTATAAAATATAATATTTTTGGAAGAGAGGGATTGTGTGAGACATGTGTTTCTTGATAAGAGTCATATATACGAAAAAATTAAAATTATAATTTGTACAATTTCCACTAATTACAATTTATTTCGTTTGATTCATTTCTAGTTCCGTTCTTAATTCCAAATCAGAGCGAAATCACTGACATGATTCGATTACAAATCCATTCCGATGCGTACAAAACTGTAGGCGTACGAAGTTACACGCTGCGCGAGCTGGAAGGGTGCGTTTATTAAGATAGAATTTTACCCCTTTCCTGCCTACGTGCCGCCCTCGCCGACGCCACTGACACCGTCCGCACCCTCGGTGTTTTAATGCTCTCTCCCCTCAATTTCTCTGACGTCGACCCCGACCATATTCCAGCGTGATTCGATCCTTAGACACGATTCGAGCGATTCGATAGCCAGTTTAGTTTAAATGCCAGTTCAATTCTTCGTGAAATTCCTTCTACTGCTACTTTTGTTACATTTAGCTAATTCTAAATTAATGTATTTATTTAGCCCAATTAAAATAATTGTCTTTTTGTCGATTATAAGATACGCAAAACTAGTGACAGAGTAAAAAAATCTAATGTAATATTTTCAATTATTTACTCATAAATTGTAAAAAAAGTCCGTTCGAGTATAAAAATCTTTATCAATCTATATGTGTTACATCATTGTGGTGTGATAAAGGCGTTTAATTAATTTTGCAATTTAAATATGATCAAGATAGATAACATTCATATTCATATCCATATTTCTCTGTAAGTTATTCATATTCTTTTGTAACTAATGCTATGGATAATTTTGATGGAATTATTGTAAAATTAATAGCGATGGATATAACGTTGTAGCCATTGTAATACAATTTTAAGGTTAAACATAGATAAATGCTAGACAGCGTATAAGTAGATTTAGAACATATATAGATAGACGAGTATGATAATTTCCACACTACTTCGAAATGTATGGAAAAAGATCTTGACAAGAACAAATTGATTAATACAGGTGCAAAGTCACATTATCGCGGGGTCAATGAAATTCAACGCGTCGTATCGGTCGTCTTTTTTTCCCCACGAGCACGTTACGTCGAGCGTCGACATAGAAGAAGGGAAAGTCTCTTACACGAAATATACGAGGAAATGAATGAATATAGCTGTCCTTCTTCCTCCTGAGGGTCCACGTGCTTTTCACATATAACTCGTCCCCGTGGAGGCAGGAGTGTAGCCAGCTGGTGGTTGAAGTTGTAGGAGTCGGCAGGATGTGGGTCTCTACTCTCTCGCCCTATTCCTTCTATCCCGCTTTCCCGCTTTCCCCGCAGACGTTTCTACTCTCTCGCTCGCCGGTGAACCGGCGACACTCGTTCCACTTCCTGCAAACCGTGTCTGTCCTCTTTCCGCCTTCCGTATGTTCTCCCTCGCTCTTTCTCCGCACGCCGCCGACTCATCCCCCGTGCTAGGGTGCTTCGTCTTTCTCCCCCGTCCCACCGGATCGATTAAAACTACAAAGTGTTGCCTCTCCATCCGTTGGTACGCTCATTCGTGGTCGACTACATTGCTTCGGCACTCTCCTGACGGCACTGGGTTACCAACTCT
>NW_021850941.1:2000005-2011665 GCF_003651465.1 Formica exsecta
TTTCCCAGCCTCTCTCTTTCTCTCTCTTTTTCTTCTCTCTCTTTCTCTCTCTGCTTCTCCGCCCGCGTGCCGTTCCGTCTTTCCCCTTTCAGCTCCACTGCCGTCGCCTCTTTTTTCGTCCTTTTATCAGAGGATCTCCGTATTCATGGGCGTTCGCTTCGCTTCCTGATAATCCCCGCGTAAAACTTCTCTGTCCCGTCGGGATTGCTCTCGCGCGCACCACCTTTCCCCTTTTCGTTCACGTGAGGGACATTGGTCATGTGTCGTGTGCTACTTTTCACCTTTAAGTTTTCCATTTGCAGATATGTGAAACAAAAGGTTTCTTTGCATTCATTTGTTAAATTACTGCTAATTAAAATAATTGCTAAAAATATTTTTTCGAAAATATGATTTGTACATCAAATACTTTACAAATCCTTTCAATTGTGTTGTTTCAGATATCTCAGTTCATTTATATTATTCTCAATTTCCTAATTGTTTAGTTTAGACAATTGTGTCTGTATAAATTGCAAATGCTAGCAGTGTTGTTTTCATTTAATTTTAATTAAAATGATACCAATCAAAATCGTTTAATCGATATCATTAGCAACGAAATCAATAGATTTTTGTCTAACAATAAATGGAGTCATTTGTATAGAAATAAAGCATGTAGTCTCTCATAGTAGCAAGCTAGCAAGATTAGTCGGATCTTCCTGCCGCGTGAAAGGTAAAGCGCGATTATATCCCCGGGGCCCTGTCAGTATCCTTCCCGGAGCCTTGCTCGCTTTAAGTCGCAGCAACCTGGCTAATAACAGAGCCAGTAGAAGTCAAGCAGTCTTTACGACCATCTTCCCAGAAGTATAAACCCTGGATCCTCGGCCACCATTCGTCGAGCTACGTCCTACCTCTCTTCGGAGCATCGTACGGGCCCGCGAAATTTTGCAAGGGCTAATTAATGCGAAAGAGGCCCCGACAACAAAGTTGCTTGCGTGATCGCTCCTTTAAGTATCACTGCCGTGGTCCAATCGCGTTGGACCAAACACGAAGAAACAAGCTGATCCGAGAGAATGAAGATGAGTAAGAATAGAGGCGCCAGAATGAGTCGGAGCGGACGAAATAATGATTCTTCGCGACGATCAAGGCGAATGTTATGAATATTGTCACGAATATATGTAAGATCCTCGCATGTTTTCAACTTTCTTTATGCGCAGCCCGGCGGATGCAGTGCGGATGCCGCAAGACGAAAACGAGGAGGCAAAAGAAGAAGTATCACGCTTCTGGCGGAAGAACTTCTTCCTCGCGTGACTACGTAATAAATGGCAGGGAGATTATTCCCAAAATTGTTTTCTTATGTCGCATCCAACTGCGCGAGAAGAAGCGTTAGCAGGTGTTCGACGAAGATAATGTTTGAAGATGTTGCGCCGCGTTCAAGGCAAGTATTTCAGACGAGGCTATCCAAAAGAGCATCTCTTTGTGATCGTTTCCCCACTGACCGATAATTTCGCACCTCATTGTTGGATAATAACCGTATAGCAACACTGCGGTATGCTTTCGATACCCACTTCCGATCAAGAGACTTTTTCACACTGCAGCCAAAGATTTCACGAAGCACGAACTTCGTGGGACATCGTGGAAGTTGAGTATTCCTTTTACACTTGATGTGCTTCCTTTTTGCGACGGCATTGAATTACCGGCTGGCACGTAGAGTCTGTGCCTCTAAGAAATTTCGGGTTCACGACTTATTCTTTATTTTTCAGTATTCATATAATGACTCTTCTCAGGATCTTTTTTTCTTCGAGAAGGCCAGTTTTATTCGCGCACATAATATAAGCTTATTGCAAATATTAAAAATTCTTATCGACATATCTCTATGATAATATAGTCTTGTTATACTGATATCTTACGATTCGCTCTAATATAGCATTATTAAGATTTAATACGAGATGCAAGTTATTGAGACGTATTACATTCTATACAAGTATACTTGTAAATAATAAACGGGATGTATCACCCGCATCTTCACAAGGAGAGACAAAGAGCGTGATTTCAAGATATCCGGTATAATGCTTCACTGCGAAATTCTAAACTGATGCTGCGGTGTAAGATAATATTTTTGTTTAAGAAAGCTGAGAATTAATTTAAAGAAATAATTTCAATCCTACTTGGCGCGTACGTAGGAATTGAAATAGCATTTTTTTTTATTTAAACTAAGTATATATATTTTACGCAAATATTTTCAATGAGTCTGTTATATATTAATCGGTTGTACAGACAAACTTGCGATTAAAATCAATTATTTTTGTTGTACCTACTGCTATTCTTTACAACAGGTATTTTATTAGAATGTTTCACACAATTTAGCTTAATTTTACCTTTAATTTCGTTATTGTTTTAAGCAGGTGTTTAACCCGATATTTGTTTGAATCTTCACGTTGATTTTGTCCTCGTTTAATTCAACATTTGGATATTTTCAAAGACATTTGCATTACTATTCATCGTTACCCCGTTACTTTCAGTGATCAAAATACTTGTGCTACATGGTGTGTGACCGAGCGGTCAATACTTGCTAAGTCACTCGAAGACGAGTCAGCCCGTACCTTCGCACCGCTTCCGGACAATATTTAGCCGCGCTTCTCTGCTCGGTAGCTTCGATCATTAAACGTGCGTATATAGCCTCATAATATCGCAATCCGCGGCCATAATTTACATCGTTTTATAGTTCAAACTGCAATCTACGTGTAGGCAGCGGCGCTCAAGCCTTTGGAAACATGCTATTCCCGTTCAAGTTGTACTGAATGCTCATAAAGTTTGCCGACTATTTTCCCTGACGCATGCTCGACGCATAAGAGGACATTTAATTCTATGCCATTACCACTGAAAATTTCATTAAACAGAGCATTAAACTGATTTTTTTTAAAGATCAATCTCTTAGCAATCTATAAATTTATAATGTAACAGAATCTGAAAATATTTGTGAATAAAAGAATTGAACATAAAATAAATAATGACAGTTTGTCTAATAAATGATACTAGTGATTTGTTGTCAATTCTAAATACTATGTTAAAAAATTATTAAATGAGATTATTTTAACACAATTTTTATGATACGAAATTACTTTGATAGTTTATAAGCATATTGTAAAACTTTTAGTATTCTTTTCCTCCCAAAAGATACAGAAAACGGAACTCTTTCACGCACGGGAGTCAAAGAGCTTTCAGGAGCACTAGTTATATTTGCCATGTGACTTATACGAGTGCGAATTTGCGGATGTGCGTCGAAAATTGAGATATACTGTTTTATAGAGAACATCTGAATGCGGGGGGCTCTTTTATGAAGTTACCACGAAGGAATGGTTGCTCGGGAAGCGGTTACTTTGAATGGCAGGTATCGTTCGCTCCTTCAAAGACGAGAGTAAGCTATTACTAAAATTACTGACGAACCGACACTCGCAAATCAAAATTCGTGCTTTCTTTGCTGAGATGCGCGCGTTGACTGGCATTGTTAGAATTTATTGCCAGCTGAATGTGCCGCGATTTCGCAAAAGAAACATAGCGTGAGAATAGTTTTACCTGCATTTCCAGCCTGAGTGTCTGCACGTCTAACAATGAATACAGACGTAAACACGTGTAGCAGTAATTAGAGGAAGAAACGAGATGATTATTACGTCGATTATGAAGTCGTGTTACTTTCTGATTCTAAGATACGGCTCTGAATATTTCGCGGTATTGCTAACGGAATTTCTCACCGTGCACATAGTTTTAACGTATGTTTATGTTTCAACAACTTTTGACAATCGTTATTCATTCTTTTATAAATTGCAAAATTATCGGTCACTGCTTTCTAATATAATTTTTCGAGCGTTGTAATGTAAAATCAAAATAGATAGACTCTTATATCAAATATGAGTTGTAGGATTGATAACAAGATGTCTTATATTTTATATCATTAATTTTATCATTTTCTTTTCATTCATTTTCAATTCCAAATCTGTGGCTAATGCAAAATATTTCAAAAATATCAGAAATAAAATTACATAAGTGTGTTGCACACAAATCTGGTAAATTCAAATTCTATTTTCTAAGATGCCTTTACTTTGCATTATTTATTATTACTGTCATCCTGAATAATTGAATACTTGTGTCAATTACAACATGTAAAAAAGTGCAGTATTCGAAGTAATGAGAACATCTACGAAAGAGACGCAATAATTTCGCGGGTCTGCAGGCCGATATGCGGCGCACATTTCGACGAAGGTCGAGTAACTCATACTTGTCTTTATGCGTTTCACTGCCTACGGTCGAAGCGAACCAAAATGTCGTAATTTCGCTTCAAGCACAGTTTTACTCGGACGCCCGCCGGTGTATCGCTGCGCAAAACGAAGGAGGCGAATGTCCGCTGGAGGTTCGACGGGGGCCACGAGCGCCTGACCTAATTTACATACATATAAAGCGCATTCGATGTGTTTTAGGGGCCGTAAATCGACGCAGCTACGTGAATCGTTAAACCCTTCCTTGCCGCAACATCCCAACGATGCGTACGGAAGAGAGAACCCCGTGGATATGTATGCGTTGATATAATGTAACACAGACGCACGATTACATGGAACCATTCGCAGTCTTTCTCTCGTCTATATGCATGCATCGTATATATATACATATATATATATATATATATACACACATGTACATATATGTTCACATGTTGCGTGTACAAACGCGTGGAACGCGCGAATCAGTCGTAGTTTGGTGTAAACCGAATCGAGCATCGCCACGAAACGCGTTTATTTCTTAAATTTGGCCAGTGCCTCTCGCATACAGCGCATATAACGATAAGAGAGATAAAAGGGAACCACTGCGGATGCAGCTGCAATCGCGGCGATTATGACTCGGCGTCATAAAATTCGCACGAGCACGATCTTCGTTCCTTCGAAAACTCCAAAAGCAACCGCTCTACAAGTTCTCTCGATCAGACGTTGTCGGATTTCCTGACGATGCGCTGTGCGTGCGATTTTTCTAATTGTAGGTGATTAATTTTTACGAGTACTCCGTAAACCACGACAGACAGGTGTTTCTCGGGAGAGAAAAAGAAGAGGAGTGGAGGGGGAGTTAAGAAAAGGAATATTCAGAGCAGCGTACGGTACGGAAAATACTCTGTTGCTGGCTATTGTGTCTAGTAGTGGTAACGATGATGGTATCGTCGGTGACTGTACTCTCGTTGGTAGTGGTGCCGATAAAGCTAAGGCCATTGGCGAACGATGCAGGGGCCGCGTAATGACAATGCAGCGCGTCGTAAACGCGTTTATGTTCAGAGTTACATTATAGTAATATCTGCCAGCGTCCAGTGAATGCCTCCACGGCGTTACCCTTTCGCGACCCTTTCGCGACCAGCTCTCCAGTTTTTTTCTGGTTTTCTTGCACTTGGATTAGTTTTAGTCATCCTTCTGTCACTTTCGATTATGAGGATCAGTGTAACTGAATCTATTATTCGTTTTCATCCAAAGTTTTGTTTTTTATATTAAGAAAAGCTGTTGGACATTATTTTCTCAAGTTTTTGTAATAAATATTAAAATATCGTGTCTAAAACCTATGTATTTTCCGTTTTACTATAACTGCCAAATATAATCATCACATATGTATCAGATTAATGTTCAGCTCTCTTTCATTTCGATACATATATATAAAGTTATAATAAGTAATATAAGTATATAGATCAAGTACACACACACACACACACACACACACACACACACACACACACACACACACACACACACAGAATTCGTTGAAACTCGTCGATATTAATATTTCAGTTAATTTAATGTTTTCGGAAAGCAAAAAATGATTTGACTTTTAACATTATCTCCTTATTTTAAAATTTTATAGTAATGATATCTATATATACCGGTGACGTAGAGACATCGACGAGTGGCGACTCTTTTCCGTCGCTACGCTTCTCTTTTTCCGTAATCTCTGAACTAAAATTCAAGCAAGCTCTTCGTTCTCCATAGTATCAGGAGGTTGTCTCAACGAGCAGCCTCTCCTTCTCGGCTCTCTGATGTTCTCCTTTCCGTCTTGGAGCGGCGGACGCCGCTACCCCTATCTCACACCTATTATAGTCTCGAAAGACCTATTTTCTCACCAGTATCGCGAGAGCACGTTTTCCGTGAAAACATCAACACGCGGAACAGATCGGTACCATTTGTGAACGTGAATGATACGATGCGATTTACTTTTTCAGACGATACGTGAATAGCCGCGGATATTACACAAGACGATAAAGAGATAGTGTCGAGAAGAGAACCTTGTAAAAGCGACGCGGAGGATGCTCGAAGGGTGACGAGGACGGAGACGGCAGAGGGTGAGACGGAGGAGGAAGAGCAGGAGGAGGAGAAACGACGAGATGGCAGAGTTGTAAAGTCCTGCGCGTGACACCGGGTTATGTTATGTTCGCCGCGTTTGTGTTGGCGATCCCACGGATGGCGACCCCGTGGACATTGCGCTGGTTTATTCGTAGGTATACATGGTTAGATGGCACGCGGTATTGCTCGTACACTGCGTTTATGGCACATAACCGGGGTGGCCGCTCGCACAGATTATTTTGGCTTGATCAATTTGATAACTCCGTGCAGTTACGCGCCCGCCTTGCTGATTACGCGCTCGCGCCTCCAGAGACGGATTAATATTTATTATGGCCGATATACTTGACCGATGCGTACCCTAAAAATATTATTTTGTGTCTTCATTTAAAAAACGAAGAAAAATTATGCCGACATTATGTATCCGCGCTTTATCCCTTTATATCAACTTTTCGTTTATTATAAATCTCATTATTCACGGTAAATTCATTGGTTCAATAATTAATTTTGTAGCATGAGACTTGTCAGGCGAAATGTAAGCTAAAACAGATTCTTTTTACACATCGTAAAAGATGCGGCAGGTGTACCAGACCGGTCGCAGGTTTCTCCCAAATTCTTCGCATCTCGAACGGTCGTGCTAATTGGATCGTAATATTAGGATAAACATGCGTATTCGACACCATCTGTTTGTCGTCGATCGCTATCTACTACGCCGTTTGTGCGCTCACTGGTATCGGGGATCCATTCTCGCCTCGGCAAGTGAAGGTGGATGATTTCGATGCGCGCGGCTGACACCGACCGCTCACCGCGAGCAATGTTTGCAAAATCATCGACGGGTGCGTGCACGTCCAGAGAGATAGTAAAGTTTAAAGGGCCAGCCTGGAATGAGCGACGCGTCGAATAATTATGCACACTCCCTCGTTTCGGAAGACTGTTCGGGCTTTTTTACGAGGAATAAAGACGGTCCTATACGAGGTCATAACTTAAGCACGAATACGGACTATCTGTTGGGACCTGATGGCTCCCAAGATGCAGTGCCTTTAACCTCTCCGGATGGATATCGGCATAAATTAGATTAACCGCGCGGTTTACTTCTTCCGGGAAGCTGCCATAAGCGTAAACGTTTACTTTGTTGCAATTTTCACAAATCAGTGACATGATTAAAATCTAATCAATTGAGAAATGGGATGCTCAATCATTTAAACTGCGCACGCCGCATATCGCTATTCACGGATTTTTTTTCTCAAAAAATGATTTTTTCATGTAACTAATATTTAACTGTTCCTAGCACAAAACCGACAACGATCGGATAGATAACGACGGTGAAAAAAAAAGAAATAAATAAACCACGTAACTTACGTGCAAATGGATGGCGAAGAAAAATGTTCGGACCATGTTTCATCTCGCGCACACGTTTATCGTCCGCGCACTGTAAAATTTACACCGTCTCACTTCCGAAACGAGTGGCCCGGCAGTCGCATAAATGCGCGCAACATTTTATTTTATAACCCGCAGTCCCTTGGCTCCGGACCGGCAAATAGTAAAATATTAGTTATTGCTGATTTTGCAAGCGCCTAATAAAATTCTTTGTGAAATAAAATCACGACTCGATTGTCCGATCGAACCGAATCAAACCGATCCGACACGTGATTCACAGTTAATAAATTTTTTTTCTCTGCAGCTTTGGGCATTTGCGCAAAATTTATTGTTCGCAATATATTGACAATGCGACATTATTTTGTACGTAATTTTATTGGCTTTATACAGATATACGAGTAATATAAAGGAATATAAGAGCGACTAGAGAATAGAATCTGCTACAATTTTTATGTAACTTCATTTATTTTTCAAACTGGCATCGTTCTGATAGGGCATTTCGCCTGAACAATATGAGTTGAACGTGATGATAACGTCAACTTAAAAAATTACGCTGGTAATTTCAATACATACAAAATAAATATATATTGTACTTAAATCGATTTGTCTAATTTGTGAAAATAGGAACAAAATGACGGTTTATTGAGAAATCTAAACAATTCCGGATAATAATCTAGCACATTCTCGTTCAATTAAAGTCACTTAAGAAACATTCTCTTAATAACGTGCAATGATTACCATAAATAGCAGCCGGTATAGTACTGTATTAATGCTTACATCTAATTCCACCCAATTAAACCTTTCGCTGATAATTATGCTCATCTTACATAATAGTCGTAAAGTTGTTATCGTGACTTTTGCATGCTTTGTATTATATCGAGCGAGGCTGAAGACAAACTCGGGGAAGAAAGATAACAATATAGTATTACGTTAATAAACCATTCCACTGTTCTGTAGAAAATATGTCATCGCCTGAGGGTGGATGTTGCGAGTGCTTCGCGAAAATTTTGGAAAATACACGCATTTATATCTCGAGCCATATTTTTTTGGCGCGTTTACGCCAGCTACGGGCGGGGTGGCGCATATTTATTTTTCGAATCTATCGTTTTACCGTAGCACGAAAAAGCTCGTGGAACATTTTCGGTGCCGGCCTTTCAGTGCTCCGCCGCGACGACCTAGGGAAGCATTTCATTGCGTTCGATACGATGGTAAAAAACGCCCAGGGATCGGACAGTAAAAAATGTAACTGGTAATTTAGTTAGCCGTTGCGAACTGGACGGCGCTGGGGCGCCCGGGTGTTGGTGGACAGTAATAGGGCGTATCTCGTATCTGTCCGGAGCTGACGGGTTTTTATGGGTTTGCGATGCGCGGATTCATCATTCGATATATTACAGCGAGCAGCCCACCACCTCCGATGTCACCGCGTTAACCTAACGACCCTTCAAGGTAGAATTTTAGGATTCGCCCGGCCGCGAGCGTCGAGTCGTTTTGTCGGCAACGGGGAATTTTTTTCGAAAATGGCGTGCGCCGCTAACGGTGCGAGTATCGCGTGCATTGCCCTCGGTTCCCTTCGTTACAACTATCCGAGTTTGCGTGCGGCGATTAATCCGCAACGTACGTCTTTTCGTTAAAAAAAAAATAAAAACTTGCTTTATATTTTAACGACTTTAAATTGCATTTTCGCTGAATGAAAAGCTAGGAATTAAATCGTTTAAGGAATTACTATTTTCAAAATAAAACTCGAATATGTTTGATACATAGCTCTTGATGTTTCTTGAATATCAGTGCGCAGCAATGACGCTCGTTGAAATTCGAGGCGTCAAAGTAGTCACGCGTGACGCGCCAAAAATTTACAAAAATTGTCAGCGCCGTTCGGCTCTGCGCAAAAAAAAAAATTTCAAGACAAATTTCGAGCTAAATACTTGTCGCAACTAGACCCCAGTATTCGATGCGAAACAACTTTTCGCATATTGCGAAACGGGAGTAACGGCGCGACATTTTCTCCGCCGTTTCTTGCGTTGCTTGGTTTAGAATTCGCGACTAATGATCACTCTGACGTGGATACATTTTTTTCCAACAAGTACGATGCAACAGAAAAAAATATTTGATCATCCCCGAGTACCGGGAGTGCACTCGATATCCAATTCAGTTGATATTCAAGTGCTGCGCGTGTTTCCACATTTTGATTTCTGTGTAACAGAGTACCCCTACGTACGCCTATATTTATTGTCTGCAAAGACAACAAATATTTTTTTCGAAATCGCCCCGTTCGTATCCAGAAAAAATCTATCAACGACCATCACTTCTACCTCGCCCCCTGCCTCGTCCGCCCTCCTCCCCCGGCATCGCCTCTCCGTCGAACACCGTCGACATAATCGACGTGAATCGCAATAAAATTTTTTTTTTTTTTTTTTTTTTTTTTTTAATATTTCATAATTTTCGTAGTCGTAATACTTTTTGCCTCTTTTTTTTTCAAGCATATGCTATAACGGCGAAATTATTGAATAACTATCGCTCGATGATTTTTTAATGCCGAATAGTTCTTTTTTTTCGGCGATGTTTTCTGCGGACGGTCCCGATCGGCCGACCTCGACTGGATAATTGTCGCTCTATCGACGACAAGACACGTGGCGACGTACCATGCCAAAGTTTCCTCGTAACGGTCTAGGGCAAAAAGGACCGCGATTGTCACGAAGAGCCGCATGGAAATCCGATGCGCCGGAGCATCGACGATGCGATTCAGATGCAGGCGAGCAGGCGAGCAGGCAGGCAGGCAGGCAGGCAGCCGAGTAGGTAGGAGATCCACTCTCCTGCTCTCTCTCCCTCTCTCTCTCTCTCTCTCTCTCTCCCTTTCTGCTCCCCTCTCGCTTTTTTTTTATTTATTTCTTTTATTTCTTTTTTTGGCAAAAGTATGTGAAATGATTGTGAATCGAGATTACATACGCGAAAACAACGCCAGCCATCCTCCGCGCGCCTCCGCATCACGCGTACGTCTCCTCCGCGCGCGCTCGCGACGAGTATATGCGCCATGTATGCGTGCGCGCGTGTATTACGTGTGTATGCGAGCGCGATGCTTTCACGCACGTGTGTGGAAAAAAAGCGGTCCGACGCGCGGGCGGGCGGGCGCGGGCGAGAGGACGTAGATATTTTTTTACGCGCAACGAGAGAGAGTGCAGGGAGAGACATGCATTCGACTGGCCGGGGGGGGGGCGAGGATGAGAGGTGAGGGCGACTCGGGGGGGAAGCGCGGAGGAGATGGCAGAGGATGGCGCGGGGGTGGTCCACCCTTTGCCGTCGATTTTTCGGGGCTTTTTTTTACGGGCGACGGCCCTCGCTTGCCTGGATGAACGAACACGGGGAGGAACATCAATAATCTACAATCAAACTGCAGATAAAGCTACGATCGCCCTTTTGTGAATGTTTCAATAAGAATCGACGTGACGGACAACTTCCTGCCGATGGACGCGCTCTTATGCGATGCGCGTCACCTTACACAGAACGATTCTGTCACCCTTGGTAAAAACGGCTCTCCAAAATTAATGGAAACAAATAGCGAAAGAGAGTACCGGGGTGTTGCGCGAGGCGGACGTAGGCGCGCTTATAACGTCGACGATATTTATTACGGCGCGTTACGTAATTATTGTCATAAATACGCGTTTATTCGAAAGCGCGAAGAATTGTTCATTACGCGATGCGCGTTATCGTTGATGCGAATAAAAATTACATTACTTGTACATTTTGCCCGGGCGCACTTCCTCGCGGCTCACATACTCGTTTACAAGGCACCGACATTTTTTTTTTTTTTTTTTTTTTTTTTTTTTTTTTTTGTTCCTCTTTGTTTTTTTTTTTTACAACTATCATATTCCTCCCAGCATCCCGGAACTCCCAAAACTCTCTCCTGTCAAATCCCAAAAAATTCGAGTTTGAACAATGCGCGCTATAAAAATG
>NW_021850941.1:2011761-2025365 GCF_003651465.1 Formica exsecta
TGAGGGAGGGGGGCAGTAGGGGTGGCGCGGCGGTAGAACAGGGGGCGAGGATGAGAGGTGAGGGCGACTCGGGGGGGAAGCGCGGAGGAGATGGCAGAGGATGGCGCGGGGGTGGTCCACCCTTTGCCGTCGATTTTTCGGGGCTTTTTTTTACGGGCGACGGCCCTCGCTTGCCTGGATGAACGAACACGGGGAGGAACATCAATAATCTACAATCAAACTGCAGATAAAGCTACGATCGCCCTTTTGTGAATGTTTCAATAAGAATCGACGTGACGGACAACTTCCTGCCGATGGACGCGCTCTTATGCGATGCGCGTCACCTTACACAGAACGATTCTGTCACCCTTGGTAAAAACGGCTCTCCAAAATTAATGGAAACAAATAGCGAAAGAGAGTACCGGGGTGTTGCGCGAGGCGGACGTAGGCGCGCTTATAACGTCGACGATATTTATTACGGCGCGTTACGTAATTATTGTCATAAATACGCGTTTATTCGAAAGCGCGAAGAATTGTTCATTACGCGATGCGCGTTATCGTTGATGCGAATAAAAATTACATTACTTGTACATTTTGCCCGGGCGCACTTCCTCGCGGCTCACATACTCGTTTACAAGGCACCGACATTTTTTTTTTTTTTTTTTTCTTTATACGTCACGCTTGCGTTATACCAATTCCATTCGTTCGTAGTCGGAAGTCAATCGCCTAAATTGCGAGTTTCGTGATAATTATGCGTCGCGCCCAGCAATCGCAGCGCGAAAATATTCCGGCAAAAGGGCAGGTGAGAGAGCGATCGCCGCTCCGGTTCGTTTGCCACCCGAGTCGATCGAAAATAATGCGACCCGATAATTGGCAGCGCGAGCAATCAATATTCGATATTCGTAAGCACGGTCAATAAGATTCCCGGTGTTCTTCTCATTACACGCAACGTTCGACGCGCGACCGCCTTCTTCACGGCCTGTGCACCGTGGCGAATCTGTTTGGCAGCGTATTGGCACGTTAATGTTGAACCTTCTTATTGTAAATGCTCGATGCTTATTCAAGGGCGACCATATTCGCGAGGAAGGACTTGATGGAAACAAGAACCATACGTATTTCACGGATCATTCTTTTCTTTCGCAAACAAAACAAAAAGATTAGAGGAAGTCGTATATATATTCCTAGATTCAAATTAAAAATCTGGTGTTATATTAAACCACTTTTGTTGAGATTATTATTTTTACTAAGTAATGAGGCTACTCCAAATACTAACAATAAGATGTCGTAAGCATGTCGTGATCTCGTAATAACTCTACACTTATTAAAAACCTGGAATAATTATATAAATTGGACCACAATAATATAAAAGGTGTTTCAGAAATAGGTGATCAAACTTTAAGAGCATATTCTACTTACTATAAGAATGAAGAGAAGTCATATAAACATGGATCCGGAAACGCTTCCTTTCCAAGTTATAAACATTTTTTATTTACATCGGACAACATGCCTCACACATTGACGTTTCATGAATTGTTGATTGAAAATAACTCATCGCTTGGCCTGCACCTTCTCCCGATTTGAACCCCTTGGATTTTTATTTATGGGGACATCTTAAGACTCTCATTTATGATACTCCTGTTGCTACTGTGGAAGTACTCCGAAATCGTATTATCGCTTCGTGTGACTAAATACAAAATACTCCAAGAATTTTTGAATGACAATCCATGCGACGTCGATGCGAGGCATGCATTAATGCGGAAAAAAATTATTTCCAGCAATTTCTGTAATGAAATGTTCTTACAGTTTCAAATATTCTTAAAGTCTCTTATAAATAAAAAATGTTTATAACTTGGAAAGGAAGCTTTTCCGGACCTATGACTTTTTTTCATTCTTATAGTGAGTAGAATATGCTCTTAAAGTTTGGCCACCAATTTTTGAAACAACGTGTATATACAATAAAAAGAGATTCTCTAATTAAAGGATAGTAATTGCAAAATCGCTCCTCTGCGCTGTGTCATATGAAAACCGCTTTTCAAGTGAAATACAAATATACAGGGTCATGTAAATCCAGCAATGTACATAATCGATTTAATGCGGAGGGGAACGTTGAGGTTGACGCGACAAGAACGTTTGCCTTACGAGTCATCACTGTCCTCTTAGTTATACGACTGTGCGACTATAAAGTCGTACAACAAAGTACCAAGAGATTCTCCCTTTTCGCGCTCACGTGGAGCTCACGAAACGCATGCGGCGTGAGATCGACAAAGAGAAGAGGCCCGACTGCACGCTGTGACGTTAAGTGCAAAGATATCCCTACTAAAATTGGCTGTAAAGTAGATACATCGTATCTCGACCGCTACAAACTAAATTTACATTTCGATATACGACTCGATAAAAATATCACATCTCCTACTGGTTTGTAACCGAACTGTCACCTCGGTAGAGATTATACAGGAGTATGAGTGACCTCGGGATTTCCGACGTGTAACATGAATCTTCGAGATATTTTATGATGCGCTTCAGAGCTATAATTTTCATAATACACTACCGGTCAAAAGTATTATATCATTTAGAGAAACAGGAAAGTCGTTACTTTAAAATATATAAAAACATATATAAATATTACCAAATTACAGTTTATTACTGTTATTTTATGCTTTAATAATTTTACGAACATGATCAAAATAGCTCTAGGGAAAAAAAAATATAAAACTTGATTATTTACTTACGTTTTCTGTATTTTTTTGGGAGTGATGCAATACTTTTGACCGGTACTGTAAATCTGCATTAGATTTATGCCGAGAACGGAGAATTTATTTTTGTCAAACTGTACTTTGAATAACACAGAGATTTACACACAGTGTATATTTTCATTTTTATTAGATGCAATGAGTATAAATAGAGAAAAAGAGAGAATAACGTATTCAAAATACTTTTAATGAATTGCGATAAAACGGAATAAGATTATTCCGTGACATATGACATTTTACGTTAACGATTTAACAGCGACTACGCTAATGAGTTACATTACGTCATTTAGTTATCAGCGAATAATGTCATTCAACGACACGTATCTGGATTAAAAAAAGATCCGATTATAAGAATGATAAAGTCTATCAATTTCTCTGTGTTCTCCACGATACGAATCGGAATTTGCACAGCGTCGACTCCGCAATCTTGAAAGTTTCAGATCCTTTTACTTCCTCCCCCTCTTCTCTTCTCCTTTCCTTTCCGTCTCACTCCCCCTCCCCCCTCTCCGCCGTTCTCCGTTCATTCGAGTCCGTTTTGCCGCCCTTCGAGGCTGGGCTCTCTTCGCAAATAATGTATAGGAATTGCGAGGCTCATCTACATAAGTAATACCGCGTTAAGGAAAGCACCAAAGGCGCCGGGGGTAAAAGGTGAAAGAGGTTGGAGGGAAGCGGGGAAGGGTAAGGGGAAATAGTGAGAACGGTACGTACGGGTAAAACGAAGAAGTAGAGAAGGAAGAAAGAGGAGGACGGGTACGAGAGAGCGAGCAAAGGGTTCCTCGCATTAATTGTGCCGAGAAGAGATAAGGAACACAATGTTTGTTAACTTCCACGAGATGTATAAGACGACTAAAGCGATCCGCTTTGTGGCGGCTCGTTTTCTCCCGGCGGGGAGAAACAAAGGATGGATTAACGGTCGATCGATAATTATTATGCGAATTTGTTGCACGCGTCTCATTGAACAGACTTGGGCAGGCATTAAACATTTTACGCGCTCTAATGAGAAAAATATATCGTTGAAGTAACGAAAAAAATAACGTTAAATAGAAATATGCTTAAACTAATATTTTATTTTTTATTAAAGATTAATAATTATTCTTCATTGTTAACATATGCTTTACGCAAGCGCGATTAAACTTATATCATAACAGAAAAGAAAAATATATCTATTTAAAACCTGATATATATATATATATATAAATATATTAATATAAGTAATGACAATCACATTTTCTGTAACTAAAATTTTTTTATAATAATTACGAAAAGAAATAATTATATGATCCGCCTGGACACGGTTTCGCCGTAAAATCGCGTGAAATTGGCCAAGCCGCGACAAAGGGACCCATTTTAAAATCGTCAATCATCTCGTGAATCATCGCTCTTCTTCTGCTATCATGCCGTTAACCGGGCGATGACGATGCCGCGCGCGTTAAGGGGTTGGGATAGAAGGTGGTCCAACGTGAAGCCGCGGGGGTTATGGGGGTTACGAGTGAAACAGCTAACAAGAAGAAGAGAGAAGAGAAGAGATGGAGAGAAGGAGAGAGCCTGTACCCCCTATTTATATTCCGGCTAACCCTCCTCATCAACGGCGTTCATCTTTCCTATTAAAGTAGTAATTTAGCAGGAAATTAAGCCACGCACTCGCTTCTCGCGGCATGGCACTTGCTCCACTCTGTGGCATCCGTCTCTCCCTCTCTTTATCCTCTGTCTTTGTTCGTCTATCACATCGATTCTCTCTTTCTGCCTTCTCTCTCTATCTTATCTATACGATGCTCGCTTCATCTTGCTTGATCAAGGCCTCTTCTCTTTTATCTTCTCTTTTTATCAGCCCCTTAATCGCATTCTCTCTCCTTCTTTCGCATTCTCTCTTCTTTATAGATATCTCTTTCTCGCTTGTTCGTACGTTTTTCTTTGTCTTACGTTATATTTCGATTTTCGGCGCGAAAGGAAGAAGGAATATCTCATTGTCCCGTGCTTTTTATCTCATAAATTAACACTCTTCTCATTAGTTGTTAATATTTGACAGCCGAAGAATTATAGTCTCGGCGTAAATTATAAAATACGAGTAAATATGCGAACTTGTGAAAGGGTTCGTTTATGATCAGAAGCACGCTACATATATAGCTCTGCAGAAAACCTGATGGATAATTATGGGTTGTTGGATCGGAATCTGCGATGAGATTTTACTGTTGAGCTTATTTCTCAGCAACGAACTGGCCGATATTTCTTAGATCACGGCAATGAAAAACTTGATAGAATGATATACGAATTTTTATAAGATGTTTAAAAAACAATGAGAATACTTGATATAATTTCTTAATAAATATCAATTTAGGCCGCAAAACGTCTGATTTTAGAGCTCTAGTGCAATTTACAAAACATGAATTATCTTATATAAGAAATGTTTTTGTAAATTGTTTTCAGTCTCTTGCGCATAAAAAATCAAAGTTATTAGCAAAAGTGCTTAATCACGTATTAAAAGAATATCACCGTGTCATTGTTTGTGATGGTTGAGAGAATAAACGGCGGCCGGCTCGCGACCGTCGGCAAAGAATATTTTAATTGCCGTTCGACTCGTGAATTTCGTGCTCATATTCGGCATTCGACTGATTTAAGCCGTACAGCCGAGGGGTTGCTAGCATTCAGTGAGACAAAGAACAAAAGCGCGAGTAGGGGTAGTCGATGGTTTGGGAACTCGGGTGGATGCACAGGGTGGGTTGATCCTCGTATGAAGGGCTGTCAAAAACCTAATGAGAGGTGTGACTGCACATGTTCGCAAGTCTCTCTCGTGATTACTCAGATTTTTAAACGAAATTAAAATTCAAAGATGTGATTCACTGTGCACGCGCAAATGGAAAAAGAGGCTGACGATAGAGCAAAAAGCTGTCTCAAGCGTAAAATTTATGTAGGCACCAATATAATTTTATTATACAATTTTATGCGTAAAACAGTGCAAGTTTAATAAACGATATAAGAAAAAGAGAAAGAGAAAGCAATAAGACAAAAATAAAAAGTTTTAACATTCTTAAACTTTTACTTTTTTTATATACATATAATATTCTTTAAATTTTAATTTGCCAAGAGCAATCGTGTATATATATTTGCATTATATAATTTTGATAATGGACTTTACATTGAATTTTGAAACATTACGTGCATAAATATGCGCCAATATTCCTTTCAAGACTTAAAGCCGATTAAACGGTGTCAACATACATATATTAAAAGAATTAAATAAAGCAAACATACAAAACATTTTTTTTCATATATAGTCATTTCTATTGCGCGTCCACTTGAATAAGATTCGGTCCACTGGAGTTTTATACATACCACGGATTTGTTTTATATTAATACACAATATCACAGGATTTGGTGTGCTGAACATTCATTCTTAGCTATCAGTCGGTAAAATAAATTGTCATGGACTGTACGTGTATTTTGAATTATATTCTACCAGAATAGACTGACAATATATCTATTCTTGATATTTATATATACATATAAAACTGAAACAAAGCTGTAAACTACACATATTGTCGAGCCCTTCAAATGGTATGTCATAGATATTATACTAAATACATGTACGATAAACTTTTATAATTGTACTTTTTTTTAATATACTTTGTTCCTTTTATTTTTTATAATAAAAAAAAAAATTATATTTTTTTGGGGATTAATATTTTTTTTACCTTCAACGCGTACACAATGGCGTATATATCGCAAGAAAATGCGTGTTTCTTGTGTAAGCTAACCTGCACTATGCACAAATGTAACACCTGTCCGATCTTTCCCTGTCAAGTACAGGAAGCATATTGCGAAAAGGGTATCATGAACGCGTTGTCGCGCTGCTCGATTCGTTTGGCGAAGCCACGGAAAAGTTTCACACGGCAGTCAGTCATAGTCGAGCGAGCACGCTCTGCGAGTCGCCAGTCTCTCGCTGTCGGATTCACATATTCGCGATACCCATTTTAAATCACAGCACGCCACGCGCGCTATGGGGTGTAGACAGAGCGGAGAGACAGAGAGGAGAGCGAGAAGGAAGCGGGGGACGGGGTGGTCTCCCTATAAAACAATGCTCCCACATCTGTCAGCCTCTTCTACTTCCTCTCCCTTGGTAGCCGCCCCTTCAAGCCCCTAATTATACCACCCCCTTACTCCCAAACCGCCATCGCGTACGACTGTATTATGCGTCCGGACCACTTGGGCACGCACGGGGCGAAGGGGAGATGCTCTTGTAAAACGACAGTGAACAACGCGGTTCGGTCAAGACGCGAGCATAAACTTTTTTCCGTGACATCTGCAACCCCCAGGCTGAAGGGGCAGGAAAAGGAGAAAGGGTCGGCAGGCAAAGTCGAGATGCTCTCGAGACACCGCCGACGCTCATGAGGGCCTACCAAAAATTGAAGAAATACTGACTAATACGACTAATACGAGCGCATCTTTTCATTTTCCCTCAACACACGCAGCAACACATTTTCATATCAATTTCGTAATTTTATATTTTTTAATGCCGCAATGTTGTAAAAACACAATTTCTGCAATCGCCGCTAATTGAAAAACCATCGATGCACAAAAATAAATTTTATTAAAGAATTTGTCAAACGTGTATGCGTTTAATTAACTCAATATTTATGTAATAGACTGTACTAAAAGATACGAAACAAAAGAGCAATTTTTGTTCATTATATCGCGTCACGTACACTCAAATATGTTCGATGCGTGTTTGATGAAAGCACGCGGGAACATGGATATACGAATATAATGATTCTAGCTGCAGAATATTGCGAATTCATCGTTTGTAGTAGACGCCTATCGAACAAGACAGCGAGGCTTAGGCGCGGAATTACAAATCGATCGAATCGAAGGGGTTCCCCGAGCACCGCGCACAGAAATTAACATCGTGTTTTTAATGCTGGGGATAATTGTAAGGGTGGAATTATACGAGGGCTGCGCCGGCGGGGTTCCCTCCGTTGTCGCAGAGGCTCTCACCCTAAGTTTAGAACGATGACGAATGAGACTCTGTGATGAACGAATGCTAATGTCGAAGAGAATTATAATTTGCATTTTAAACATATTCGGCCGCTCGCTCGAGGTCCTCGATTATTCTCGCGAAATTCCGTACTATCTCTAAATTAAACTTTAGATTATAAAATGAGATATTTGATATCGTATAGATTTTAAAATACACAGACGCGTTTTATTTGACACAAATGGCGCGTATATTTTCATCTGTAGACTCGCTAGTCAAAAAATAACGTCTTTGTTAATACGAAGCACCACTGGTACGTTCTAAGGTGACTCACGACCACTCAGCGGTTCAACTGCGCGTGAACCCTCGATTCGACAACTCAGCCGTGCTCGTTACGTATACCGCGAAAATCAGTTCCAGCATCGTAAACTGGGTCTATGAATAAATCGATGCCGCGCGCTCGATATGATTAATTTAGTAACTATCCTCGAATTCGCGATATCTAAGAGAAAACAACGTGCGCGTAATATAAATCCTTTTCTTATATATTCAATATGCAATTAATATATTTCGTTAAAAAAATTATTAAGTAAAGCAATTTAAATAAAATAGTTTTAAAAAAATTCAAAGCCAATTTTTTTAAAAGTTCGCATTTTTATATATATTTGTTCATCAAATTACTTATTAGAGTGAGAATTTTTTACACAAGGTATTAAAATATGTAATTAATGTGCTAGTCAAAATGCAAACGACGCCATGCTCATCTATGCGCGTCGATTCGTTCGTATATTCGTTAAATTTCGCTCGTAAAATCTGTAGTTGATCCGTGAGCTTGGGTACCCCCATTTTAACCAACCCGAAATCAAACTGCGAAAAACACCGTGCTATATGCGACTAAATTCGTAATAATGACAAACGGCGTCTAAAGTGTTCGGAGTATGTTTGCATGTACGGGAAACACTACTGCAGTCGATGTAAGCCGCGCTGTACTCGTACATTCGTTAGGTTGCGGGTTTCAGATTAAGGGGTATGGTCGTAGAGGGGTAACGGACAAGGGAAGGAGGGGGTGGTAAATGTAAAAATATTGCTGAATCGGTGCAGATAACGGTTTCATATGGGGGCTCTCCCTTTCTCTCTCCGTCTCTCACTACCTCTCTCGTTCTTCTCCCTCCTCACCCCCTCTCATGCACGCGGCCCTCGCTGATACGGTGCGGGACTTGCTTTGAAAAAAATGTATCTCGACTCTCCGGGCGTAGTGATACGAAAACGTTTTGCATTTCAGCGAGCACGATGGCGAGCGCCGCTCGTTTCGTTGGTAACGAATCAAACGAATAACTTTCGACGCGCGAATCGTCCCGCGAAATTACCGCGACTTCGCGAAAAACATCCGTACAATACGATACGCTGAACGAGTTTTCTTCGCGGAAAATCGCGCAGCATTTGCGAGAGATATTGTACATTATTTAAAGTGTGTTCGATATTTTTAACGCGCGTTATCAGCGAGCGGAGACGTGAGCTCGTTTTTATCTCTTTCTTCCCTCACGGCAAAATTTATTTACACTCTGCACGCCAGTTTTAATTCCTAATAACGAAATCATATAATGTTGGAAAAATCCAACAATTTAAGAATAACAAAATAGAATTTAGAAATTCAATTAGCTATTGCGTTTAAAAACACAGCTTAGTTTGAACAATAAAAAATGTTAAATATATTTCATTTTTATTAATATGTAACACATTATTATTATTAAAAATGAATAATACATAACAATTTATAAGTTTTAATAAATGTAAAATAAAACACGTACGTATATTACAATGCTTAAAATTTGAAGTGCTTGTTATCATATTTAAAGTGTTTTTAAAAAGACATTTAAAATTTGCTAATATACTATATTTCACAAAAATAATAAATTAGATAAATCACTTACCTTACTGATTGTTCGTATGATGCTTTCTCAGGCCTCCTCCTCTTGTTCTTTCTTTGATGGCACTTATATATCACATATAATATGTACTCATTCGCGAAAACACGGCCGCGCGCGCTTTAATTAGCAAAATACGCACGGCTTTGTACAACACCTTTTATGCTTCAAATGTTTTCTGTGTGTGGGTGTGTGCACACGACACATAAAATTAAAATTAGAATTGTAAGGTAAACTAATTTTACAAGAGGACTGGATGAAATCGAAGCCTGTCAAGGTAGAAGAACTTTTTGATGGACAACATATGATAACGTACGAACTACTTTCTTAACGTACGAACGCTTCTTCTTTGATGGCACTTATATATCACATATAATATGTACTCATTCGCGAAAACACGGCCGCGCGCGCTTTAATTAGCAAAATACGCACGGCTTTGTACAACACTCCAGATGTTAATTGCGACGCGCACTTTATAATATTGCGAGAACTTTAGTCGCACAAAGCTACGATTTGTCTGGCGAACAAAATTCATATGTCAAACATCAAATTGTTACTACGCAATTGACAAGGATCAAGTTGTTTTTAAGACGTATCTTGTCAAGACGCAATAATCAGAATTAATGATTAATGATAATCGATAACTGCAACTATTGTAGGAAATCACGATTTGCTATCACTTAGTATTTGTCACGATTATATTTCATGGGATAGTACGACGACGTATATGTATGTAGAAGTTTGCGCGACACGACCATCTCGTTCAAGATTTGCCACACAAATGTCAACAAAGTTGTGACTACGCAACTACGTGTCAAATAACAACTCGCTATTCGTCGCAAAATTTATAAAGAGTATTAAGTTTTAGATAATCTAAATTTACAATAGAATTCTATTTGTGATTTTATGTGTCGCGTTTTCTAATATATGTATATATTCAGATATATATCTTATAGCCTGTCAAGGTAGAAGAACTTTTTGATGGACAACATATGATAACGTACGAACTACTTTCTTAACGTACGAACGCGCGACGATTGAGTAATGATAATAATATTTTCATCTCTTCGCACATCGGTTCCTTCCCCTTCTCAATGTCTTTTCGTTGGTGGGGATCACCCACTACTCCTCACCGACATACTGCCAAGAACATAAACAAAGACGCGTCACGTATCACTATCTCTTTCATTTTGCTCGAATTTTTTCTATAATAAATCGTTTAAAGCAGGCTCTACGCAAAATACGAGCTCTGAATTTTGCAGCATATATAACGCGCTATTTTTCCATCTGTACTAAAGAAATACGCGATTATTTTGTACGAACACCATAATTACACATTATAAAACTACGCGATTAATTAACTCTCATTATTAATCACTTTCGTAAATGATAGTATTCATTGAAGCTTTAGATTAGCGATTTAGCGATTTATACATTTCTCAAAAAGAATTAAAGCGATAAAAAATAGCAGTTATAAATTATCATTTTATCACGAACTTATAAGCAATAATTGTTTCTTTAGCGATTTTTAATTTTGAATGTATTTTATATAGTTTTGAATTTTTTATTAATTTAGATATAATTTACTAATTATTATCGGACTAAGAGATATATATAAGTATATAATAATACATTAATCGCATGGTGACTTACATAACGGAAAACTATATTTAACAAAGACATTAATCGTTTATAAATAATTAATCGAAAATTTAATAAATAAATTATTTCTTACGTATATATTTATTTTGTAGAACGTTAAATATATATTTTGCTTAGAAATTTAACGTATATCAAGGAATTGATCGTCACACATGTTCAGCGGTTGTTTCTTTGCCGCAGAAAAACAATACATGAACACTAGTCGCCGCGGCGTATAGCGTCTATGTATTGTTTACGCGCGGTCATCTTGTTGTTATTTTGCGCGGTGAGTCTCAAGTGAAAAGGTTGTATCGCCACATTCTTTCTCTCTTCATGTATCGTTCTCGTATTATTTCTTCCAAATATGATCGTGTCAAATATAATGCCAAGTGCAATCATTTGCTAAGATTGTTACAAGTAGCAAGTGTCAACTTGCGTGTTTAATTTGTTTCCACGATTATCATATCTTAAATCTATTCGCATAGTATTGCGCGTATTAAAGTAAAGCCGATGTGTTATTTTCCAATTTCTCGCTCATTAACAAAACGTTGCAAATATAGAATGTGTTGATTCGGAGCGATGTTACAGCACATTTAATTAATAAATATCGTATTTAAGCATACACGTATTTCAATACTTGTTAATTGCGTAGTACATATTCGGTGTTTGTGCATTAATGATTCGTGAAAACGAGTGTTTTACATGTGATTTACTCTATTAAAATCGATCTTGCGAATAATCAGTAAAGAGACTATATATTTTTGAATATTGTATATTTATCTTGAATTTTAATTCGTATATTTATTCACATTTGTGTTATAATACAAGACAGTACAGTAAGTTGTTCTTAAACGAGAGGAACTATCTACTAACAACAGATGTAGCGTCGTCGTGACGAGTAACACGTAAATTTCAAACACCAAGCGAATGCTTTATAGGACCATAGTTTTCAAGTTATTCCCTTGTTGCAGTGTAATAAAATACTCGTCACGATTAATATCGAGAATAAAGTGCCGCGATTCTAATTAACCGTGTTATGTGAGTGCCATCAAGAAGCGGCAAAGGATGAACAAGAGAGGAGGAGAAAACCGGGAAGACATTGGGCGACGATGGAGCAAACGTGAGGTGAGTAATATATAATTTATTTAATTAATTATTTGTTACTTTTATAAAATTAAATGCTCGTGTACCTCCACAGTTGAGTGATCCATTTTATATGATTGTGTAATATAATCCATATAAAATATTTCAATATTTTGCTTAAAAGAAATTTTAATTATTTTAATTATTTATATAAGAATTTTAAATTTTTATATTTGGTCCTATTTTTGTAACACACACAGTTTTTTATATACAATATTTCTACAAAAATATTAAAATACATGATATTGAAGTAATTTTTAACGTATGATTATATCGAATATATATATATAATTTTGATAGAGTAAATTAGTAATATAATAAGTATAAAGGTGTTTATATTTACATTTAATACATAATACAATAGATTATATTAAAAATGTGACGGTTATCGTTTAAAAGTAATTTTATAAAAATGTCAATTTCAATATTTGATGTTTAAAAGCAATTTTGCATTAACGTTATATTTGAGTACAAAATAATAAATATATACATATAAAAATGAAGATATTAATATATTATATAATACAAATAATAAATAATGTTATATAAAGAAAAATATATAATTGATCGTTAAACATAGAATTAACGTGAAAAAATCATTTTTGCATATTATTAGCAAATTCTAAATTTTTGTTTCAAAAACTTCATCGAGATGTTATTTGAGCTTAGATATTTCTTCTCAATAATTCCAAATACTTTAAACTCACCGACGCCTTACGCAAAGGAACGCTATATTTCGCCAAATATATCACAGCACATCAAAGAGGGTAGTTTAATATTCATTTTTCTCAAACACCGGTGATAACGCTCGATACCCAAGAAGAATCGGTTCAATAATAAGACCTTATGAATAATAAACTTCTCGACGGGTCACGCTTCCACGCCGCGCGCTCGTCGGCGCAATTCGCGATTATTTTGTAGCGGCGCACAAATTAAACTTCCGGCCATTAAAGAATTGATCCAGCTCGGAATGGAATGTAATATCACGGAAGGTGAACGCCGCCATGCGGCCGCGCGAGCGGGGAGGGACGACGGAGGGCGTCGGTGCGGGATCTTAATTATAATTCTTGGCCGCGGAGTTCCGGCAAAAGCCTCGCAAATGAGGCCGGCGCCCGTCTGACACAACGATATCGTGCCCACCGCGAAAAACCTACCGGCTGACAGCGAGCGCGAGTGTTGGAGGCGTCACGGGAGGGG
>NW_021850941.1:2030883-2031149 GCF_003651465.1 Formica exsecta
AAGGGGGGAAGGGGGGTTAAAGGGGTCGAAGGAAAGCACGGGCGAAAGTGTCGAGAGGGATGAGAGGGTGCGAGACAGAGATAGTTCGTATCATGCTCTCTGGTCGGAGGGGTGGCGTACGGGGGCGCGTAGGTACGTAAAGGTATGCGCGAGCAAAGCGCGCCCCATTGCTATTCAAAACGTAAAAACCATTTAAAAATGTAATACCCGGTAGCCGAGCAAAAAAAAAAAAAAAAAAGTGTGCGGGTGATCCAACGGGGGCATTT
>NW_021850941.1:2031296-2031490 GCF_003651465.1 Formica exsecta
CATGCGGCCGCGCGAGCGGGAAGGGACGACGGAGGGCGTCGGTGCGGGATCTTAATTATAATTCTTGGCCGCGGAGTTCCGGCAAAAGCCTCGCAAATGAGGCCGGCGCCCGTCTGACACAACGATATCGTGCCCACCGCGAAAAACCTACCGGCTGACAGCGAGCGCGAGTGTTGGAGGCGTCACGGGAGGGG
>NW_021850941.1:2031967-2045623 GCF_003651465.1 Formica exsecta
GGGGGGAAGGGGGGAAGGGGGGTTAAAGGGGTCGAAGGAAAGCACGGGCGAAAGTGTCGAGAGGGATGAGAGGGTGCGAGACAGAGATAGTTCGTATCATGCTCTCTGGTCGGAGGGGTGGCGTACGGGGGCGCGTAGGTACGTAAAGGTATGCGCGAGCAAAGCGCGCCCCATTGCTATTCAAAACGTAAAAACCATTTAAAAATGTAATACCCGGTAGCCGAGCAAAAAAAAAAAAAAGTGTGCGCGTGATCCAACGTGTGACTTTGTAAGTAAAATATACTGCCCGCCCGGGGAAGCCTCGGTCAAATAATCGTGATTTATCGGGGTAAGGAATTTTCGTCCGGCGAAAAAAATGCTTTTTCGAAGCGCCCGCGCGTCCCCCCACGGGCTGTCAAAGAACGCGTTTCTAAACTGTCTCTACGGGATTTTGTAAATGTTAGACCAATGTGTGACCGTCCGAGAGTGTCGCGCAAATTCGCTCATCCCCGCCGAGCGTAATCGCTTTATTAATAGAGTTTAGAAATAAGTATCTCACGCAGAGAAATATTAAATTTTTACAAATATTAGCATCAGTTTTCTTTTTTTTTTTTTTTGCGTTCTATTGATTAGGACATGGAATAACTCGAAATACCGAAACGGATAATTTGATCGCCGTGTACAGTGCGAACAACAACAATTCGATGTTGACGGCATTGCAACCTTTGGATCGCAGTATGGAAAACATGGGAGCCTGGGAAAGAATTACCGATTCGCCACGTAGAACGCGGTATATTTGCAAGTGGAAGTGCGGCGCAGTGTTAATTGAATATATCGGATTCCTCGAGAATATCGTGGTTTTGGCGATAGGAAATGGATAGAGAAATAATTGTCGGAAACGCGGCCAGCGTGTTATATCAGTGCAGCTTCGTTTTGATTGCAATTATACTTGTAGAATTTGATACCGGATCGATCGAACGCGATAATCAATTTTCAGGCGCGTCTCTTTAAAAAAACACCCACGTTCGCGAGGCTTCCGATACTCTCGAAAAATGTTTTCTCCATCCCTTATCGCGTTAAGCCTTTTTGCAATAACGTTGCATATTATGTGTCACACGCGCAAATAACTGAATGTTGATCATTTACAATATATAATTCAATGTTACTTTGTACGTCCCATTAATGTAAATGAGATGACAATTTATTATTTCAAATTTTTCAGAATTGTTTTAAAATAATTTCTAAAAGTATCTTATTTCAAATTTTCTTAATATATAAAATAATTTATCGATACGTGTGTAAAAAAAAAAAAAAAACAAATCGGAAAGCATTCGATATTCTCAGAATTGCGTGAAAAATAGAATCGTCCGCAGTGTTTTTGAATACATATATATTTTTTTAGAATTTATCGCGTTAATGTCAATCGGTTTTCGTTATGTATGGATGGCCCAGTGATGTGTGATCGACCGATTCGTTCGCGTATAACGTGATTGATGACTCTTGCAAGAATTATTGGCCGAGAGGGGATGCCATTTGAAAATGAGGAAAAAATGCGTGGTCAGAAATTACCGTCATCATAGATTCTTCATGATTTTTTGACAGCCGGTTGTTTTGCGACAATAAAAATAAATGCGCAATTTTGAAAAAAATTAAAATTAAAAGATTATCAATTTTTTTCACACTATATTGTGTACGTTTTCACATACTAATTCGTTCCATCGAAATATGTGTGCAGAATTTTTTGTCGGGTAGGGCATCATAAATTGTTTCGGTATACGCTTAAAGACGTTTTAATCGCTGTGATTACCGACAGCTGCTTTAAATGCGTCTCATTATGAATTTAAGTAAGCCCGAGGTAAATTACGAGGTTCATAACTTTCCAGATTATTCCCGGGTACGATGCGCCAGTCTATCAATTTGCGTTTTAATGCTTTTCGTGCATAAGCACCGCGGCAGCAACATTCTATGCTAAGAATATCTATGTATAATTGCAATTTAGGTCGAAGATTCTTTTTATTCACGGCGCGCCGATTATCGATAACGGGAAATAAATCTTTCATCCGTTTTATATCTGGATGTAATAAAATTTACTTCTAAATACAAGAAGGTTAATATCGCGCAGCGTGCGCGCTTTATTATTCATGATCGTCTGGTTTTACTAGTGGAAACTTGGTGCGATCAGTTTGTACAACGTGTATGCTGATGCCTATCGATCGGTAACTTTATTCCAACTCAGCTAATGGAACCATAGGACATAATTCGGCGATGTGACATAATGTTAACTAAGCACGCGTATCTTATTGAGTCTGCCGTTTCTGGGCGTCCGGTAATGAACTATAATTACGTATACATATATAACTTCAAATATTACTTTAATTACATATCTCATGGACACAATGTTTTCGGATTCCTCGTCGTTATAATTTCGTCGATCAATAGCGTCGTTAATATTCTTCATAATGTGTTATTCAAGAAATTTTCTCTTCCTTTTAACGGTCTGTTCTATTATCGTAATTTATTAATTAACGGGATACGCTTATCTCTACATGTGCTTCGAAATATGCGTTCTGATTCGCTCATTTGTTTACGCCATATACATTTAGAAGCAGATTCCACAATTTTTAATTGCATCTGCAATTGTTCGTGATACGCTGTTACGGATATTCTGCTACTCGTTTTCACGTTGCATTTTTAATTATTAAACTATTTTGACGACTGCTCGCATTGGCTTGATAAAAATAAAGGTAGACATCGACTAATAAATTGTATGCAATTTATTTGGGTGAATCAACATTCGTTAATTGATTCTTCCGATTTGCGATACGATACAATGTACGTCGCGCATTTGAACAATATTTTTCCAGTCAAAACCGCAATACTTTTCCTCGGTTTCGCATATCAACAATAAGTCAGTCGCGAAGCGTCGCTCTGAAAAAGTTCATCGGTTAAAACGTTAATAAATAATGCGATGCGTGTGGGACGCATAATATCGACGACACACTGTGATTCAAATCCGATTTGCGTTTGTCATTGGTTATCCGAAATAATAATCTCGAGCACGTATATATCCCCGTCTCTCGATGCATATACGACGACAATCCGTGTAAGTGGCAAATTACTAAACCCAATAGTCGCGCCTGATATGCGTTCAATAATTAAGTCGACCGGCATTACGTAACGTAGCTATGCTATAATAATCGTGTCTACGATTGAGGGCCGCTCGTGTGTAATTCGATATGATTATTCATTGCGGGAGGTGAATGCGACGGTAACTCTGACGATGATTAAAATAATTGGGAGCCGTGACCGCACGGCATCGAACCTCCGTTACAACCGAGTAATAATAAACACTTCCACTTCAAGGCTTCTCGAGGAAAATGCTTCTGTTTTCTCGACGTTTTGAAAAATATTTCCACTCGAGAGTTATTTCTTGTAACGGAAAAAACCGAGTTATTAACCCAGGTATTATGCTAATGGTAATGTTTCGGTCAACTTTTATCGAAAATCTGGACGATCGTGATCGTTTTTGCCAAGTAAAGTTTTTGTTTCACATTTAGAAGAAATAATCGCGAATTTCTCTCGTTAATAAAATAAAAACATAATGATTCTTATTCTTAATGTCTGACTGAGCTTTAAAGTCATACGTAATTGAATGTTATAGAATCTCTAAGTAACTAAAATCGGAGAAAATTATAATTACATTATAGTTTCAATAATAATAATAAGATTAAACATTGATAGTTTTTTTCACTTGTAAATGGTTACCGTATACTTAGCTAATTAATAAATGTGAGTCTGAATATTACATTGCATGAAAATTCCACGATTCCAACTATATTTTACACACTTAACTAACCTGGCAATAGATTTGCGTCACTATAGGACCGGCGATATTTTTTTCCATATTGCAATGCATAACCTAATCTAAGTAATCTAAAAAAATGTCTCTTGACTAGATCGAAACCCATACAACTCTTCTCGATCCATACATAAATACCGCAGTCTTCTGTAATTTAACGAATACTAAAAGCCTGGCCATATTTTTTTTCCACGGTCCGAAACTCGCCCGCAGAGCGCATCAATTATTGATGGAAATTCGGCAGTTGCCAAGTTCGAAAATAAATTCGTAAACTGTAAACTTCGTCGCGTGCGCGTTTCACGAGCGTTGTGATTTATCTGCGAGCGTCTCGAGACTTCCTCTTCAATATAATCTTGATTTGTACTCCGGTTGACGTTCATCTCGAGCACTCGAGCAATTCCATCAGAAATTACGCAGGAAGAGATACGCAGTGGCGCGAGTTGGGAGAACTTGAAAGAGTCAGAAGAGGCGCGTTTCTGCCGATGTAATTCGATAAACGAGTGCGTCGGTAGTCGGCTGGGGTCGTCGGCGAGGCAGGCAATTGGCATCGATACTTTCGATAGGTCGACGCGTGTACGGCACCCTGATCCGGTTCGTTTCCCCGAGTACTTCCACGATTCGGCATAGAAGGAGAAAAGGAGAGAAAACGATAGTGCGAGGAGAAATATATAGGAGAAGTGAAGAGAGAGAGAGAGAGAGAGAGGGATGGGGACGACAAGCTAGTAGCCGTGGAGAACACTCGCGGGAGACGATGCGGGGGAGGTTAGCTACGGTAATTAGTGAGAACGTATCGTAATTAGAGAAAATGCCACGTAAGAAATATATAGGAGGAGTGAAGAGAGAGAGAGAGAGAGAGAGAGAGAGGGATGGGGACTACAAGCTAGTAGCCGTGGAGAACACTCGCGGGAGACGATGCGGGGGAGGTTAGCTACGGTAATTAGTGAGAACGTATCGTAATTAGAGAAAATGCCACGTTTAATTGCTAATTGAGTTTCTGGCTGATGCGAGATCTAATTTTAATCACCTAATTACGTGACTACAGCCTGCGGGCTATGGGTAGCCACCACCCTCGACCTCCTGCGAATGTGCCTGGCTACCGTGGCGTTCTGCGGCCCCGTATAAGTATACTCGTCTAGTCGAATTGTAACGGGTGATACGCCGCCGGTGCTGGTTAAAGACCGGAACATTTCGTGGAACTCGGCCGGAAGCCAGCCACTCGTCACGCGTGTCGTACGCGGGGAATTTTTCAGAACTCGAGAAGATTCGTGTTGACTACGGACGTTTAATTGTTTCTTTCTTTGGTACTTGTTAGATATAATTAATTATACATTGAAGTTATTGCATCAAATTACAAGAAATAATATTATTATCAAAAGATAACGATAAAGAATAATACGTAATACGTAATGTCATATATGATGCCATGAATATGCATCATAATTTTATTAACGTTTATTATTCAACAAAAGATCAATATCAACAGAATAAACGAATCTTTAAAGCATATCCTCGAGGTCAGAAGTATATGAATACTGTTCGAATTAATGAAGGCTTCTTTCCCTCTCCCCCTTCCCTCTCTCCCCGTGGGAACATGGCAGGTTGCTCCGTTTATATATCGAGACACACGGTATACGGGTTCGTAACTTCCAGTCAGCTTCCTTCGTACGTGTACGTACATTTAAAGCGAATACGGGGAAATGTGGTTAGAAATTACATGCCGAGCGCTTATATACAGCGCACGGAGCGTGGAACGGGGGCTCTTATTAACGCGCGTATTAGCTATGCCGACTCACCCTTCTAATCTATACCCGACCTCGCGCCACGCGATTATTGGTTTCACGCGAGGACGGGTTGCTACATTATGCCTACAGACTGATGCTAATTTTGAATACGGCCGCGTTTCTAATCTATTCGCCAACCTCTTTATTAACAGATTCTTGGGGCAACGTTGACATGCACAGAGACCTGCATCTGATTTTACATTAATGATATCATATAATAACTTCTCAAACTCCATTCTGCCTGACTTCATTTTTTCCCCCACTTTGTTTACGTTGTTCCGTTTAATAATGATGGCTAATTACAAAAGTATTGTACGATCTAAGACTGTCAAATGAGTCAGCTGATTGAATATTTCAAGAATATAACAATTTTCATAATCGTCAATGTCTTGAAATATGAAGTAACGGCGAATATATGACAATATATTATCCTACAATTATTATACAATTAAGATATTATCGCTCGGATACGAACGTGTGTAACGTATACGCGGTTAACCGAATGACCAGTAATAAGCTGCATCTAACGAAGATAATTCATTTACCGTGATTCCATCGTCGTTCATGGAAAATATACCGAAATTTTAGTTTACCTTAAAAGCCTTCACTTTCCCTCAAACGTCCCGGGTAATGACATTGAAAAATTACATTAGAGACGATGAAAGGGAGTGCGGGACAGAGTTCGTTCGCCACAGTCGCCGGAGCCCTCTTCCTTTTCCTTCCATTTAAAATAAAAATGCCGGTATCGGATCGAATTTAATTCAAAACTCGTCCAACAATTCAATCATTTTGCTATGCTAATTCTTGATTATTACCAGAAAGCGATATCTTATTAGTGTATCTATACTAGTATATCTTCTCTGAGGCCCACACTTTAATTTTTTACTTTGATTTTGTATATATTCCATATCTTTCAATCATAATACAATCTATAAGTGATGGAAAACTTTGGAAACATTAATGTTAGATAATCGAATTTCACAGAAAATCGTTTTGAACGCTATAGTAAAATGTCATAAACTATTTATTCAAAAATTATGCAAAAATGAAATAGTATTATAAAAAATATATAATTAGGTCTAAGATTCAAATTTTATATTTTATATAATCTGAAAATCTAGCATCTTGTAAGAGAAAAATTAATTGTCAAATATTCGTCTTCGCTCTGTTATCTAATACATAATTTATACGTAAATTTTAATATATAAATGTATATTAACGAATTCATATAGAATTTAATTCGAAACTCTTCTAGCGATAGTTAACGGTTCATCAAAGACCTTGTTCTCGAAGAAATAAAACGCATAAAAGTGCCGACGCGAAGTAGCCTCAGACAATTACAAATTTCAAGTTAACTCTCGCCACTCGTCCGTGCCTGCTTTTTAATGCCGGTCAAGCTGCCAAGAAACGCTTGTTCACAAAGCATAGACGAGCCCGCTCGTCGACAACGAGAGTCCGTAATTAAAAATGTCAAAGTAACGGGAAGGGACCACCTAAGAATTGCAGAGTCGTCATCCTCGAGCACCTTATTCGCGCAAGTAGATGTCGGCCTTAACTTTCAGGCAAAATGCTCTTAAGATCGATAGGTCGTGCCCTGGTTAAGTTCCGCTAGCATAATTATGATCGACTGCACATGACGCTTGAAAGCTAAGTAAGATATAAATAGCATCATCACGCAATAGTTGCGTGATGTTTTGCTGCTGTAAAGTGAAGAATCACGTTGTAATTCATCTGTATCAACGTAAATTCTTAAAACATTATACTCAATTGAATAATTAATTTTAAAAGAGATATTTTTTTCTACTTACATTTTTAAAATAAAACATTTCCCATCATTAGAGAGAATTGTAAATTCTCAAAACATTATACATAATTAAATGATTTATTCCAGAAAAGAAATCGTTCCTCTATTTGAAATTTTAAAATGAAATACTAGCCATCAGCTGAGAGAATGCTTGTTGATGCGTCGAAAATTCGGCGATTCACATAAAAGTTCTAAAACTCAAGAAAGAGACAGCCACGAGGTATCGAATAGAATACCTGCGAGGGTGTTGTTCGCAAAAAAATAGCAGCTCGTGCTCTCTTCGTCTCACATCCCGCCCTTCTTCCGCGCGCGCTCTTAAAGTGAATGTAAAAACAAAAAAAAAATGGAGCGCCTTATTGTGCGCCGGTGAGACTGCGACTCAAAGGCTTAGAGCTTTGTACGTGTAGCTGTGCCTATGTTCGGGCACAACGGTGCGAAGGGTGCGCGCAAGGGGGTGGCGCTAGTAGTGGTGGTAACTACACCGTGTATTTTCGCATATACGTGTACCCTCGTCAAAGAGGCGGGGGGAGGAGGGGATGCAGGCGGAGGGGAGAAAAATACACCTAGCTACCTCGTTCATTTTTATCCCCTAAAGCAATTTCAGCATTGTTTTAAAATAGTACTTAGCAGGGTCATTGTATTATGCATGCGCCCTCCCTCGGTCTAGTGGACTGCGCTGGTGTGCGAGAACACTTGATTCCTCGCGCACGTGAGCCTCGCCCCATTGTTAGCTCACGAGGAGCGGCCGGCGGTGGTGCACGACGGGGTAACAGAAGAGGGTAACAGAAGGGATTTTCTTGGCCAAGATTTTTTTTTTTTTTTACGGTGCTCACCTTGCTCATGAAACGTATCATCCCGATGGATTTAGCGCGGCCTCCAGAGAAGTTCCAGGTCCGATCCGGGTGACCAAACTTTGGAGATTTAAATATTTCACATTTTGCAGACGCGGATTTTACTCTCTCGGCTTGAATTGTGGTCTCGATGAGTTATCCGTTATGAACGTTTGCATTCTCGATCGCGATTCTTTGACTTGGCCGCCGGCGTTGCTGCTACTGCGTTCATTTAAGAGTAGGAAGTCGAGTATGATTACTATTGTCTGCGATCTGGTAGTCAGGCGTCTGCCTACTCGACAAAACAATATTGTATTCGAAAGAGAGAACCGCTCGGTAAGGCTCACGCCCGCGGTAAGGTTCCGAGGACTCTCGTCAGAGATAAAGGCTTGCATATACTTACTGAGTGCGCGTATACGCTGCAGTTTCTACGAGCCGCTGAAATTTTGTCCGTCGCTTAATATTAAAAAGATCGCCGTGTTGACGTACCTTACAGAATTTCATCGCGTGTTGAATAATTACGTCTCAATTTTCTAATAAATAAATTACGATTCCCTCTCGAAGAAGCTTGTCTCCTTAAATATTAATTGAATTTCTCAACGAGTTATATAATGAGTCAAATTCCAACTTTGTGATCATTGCTAATTAACTATTTCTTATCTCAATTCTCATGTATTTTGCAAAAATTCATACTTGCTCGCAATATTTCTTGTTCCGGTAATCTTTCGCACTTTGTTACGCGCATCGGAGCTTAGGTTTGTATCGCAAAGGCGACGACAATCTCAAAACTACGACATATTAAATAGATGGTTGTGTGAGCGCGCGTGGCCAAAGGCGTTGGAACGGCTCCACTCGTGTTCATTGTTCGCCGTCTGCATCCCCCACACCGCCCGAATTCCTGGTTCCCCACCGTCGTCACCTCTTCCCCTTCCGGCGAATCTCTCGCCGACCGAGCCGTGCCTCATCTCATCGCCTGCCGACACTAGTGACTTCACGAGGGGCTCATTTTCATTAAGAATTAAAGTTGAAGTCCGAGGGAAAAAAGTTTCTATTCGCCTTTTCCATGCAAATGAGATCGCGCTATCTCGCGCGCGCTCGGAACTATCTCGATTCCAGCTAATGCGGAACCGCGAGGATTCTCACCGTCGACCCCTAAGATAAAAAACTTTCCCGGCATCTCCCAGCTACCTGGGTTTGAATCATTAGCGAATCACCGCGTCGGGATGTGCCCACTTTTCTTGATTAACCAAATAATATAAATGAATTCGCTTGCGGAACGAAATTTCGCGCGTCGCCCGGATAATTATTTAGTTAAAGACACAACGGGGATATATATATATATATATATAGTATTCTCCAAAATGACGTCAATAGCGTCATGATTTTTTCTCGAAAATTCTAAGATCTCCATCGTCGGCGAATTGTCGTGCAATCGACATCGCATTTACAAATATTTCAGTCACGCGACGAAAGTTAATTAACTCATTTAGAGAACAAAACGGGGATATCGACATTGGTAACACTCGCAAACAATCAGAATGCAGATTTAAGCTCGCGTGGTGCTTGCGTAGCTGCGCCATGTATTTCTCACTTTAGCGTCGTCTGTAACGCCGATAATTAAGCGACTGCTCTAATGAATC
Organism: Formica exsecta; assembly: GCF_003651465.1. NCBI lineage: Eukaryota > Metazoa > Arthropoda > Insecta > Hymenoptera > Formicidae > Formica > Formica exsecta. The sequence continues at coordinate 2,041,861 of NW_021850941.1, forward strand.
CCTATTCGCATGACTAATTTGCGCGATAAACTGACTAAATAATAATCCGCGATATTTCTCCCCGGGGGGAAAGCCTGACGCGGTCGGTCGGCTGCACCACATTGTGAAATATATCGGCAAAGCATATTGTCAAAGTGCTCTCATATCAAGCGATCTAATTTGACAGATCGACATATCGAATAATGCATCTATAACAGCGCCCTTCATTAATTTCTTGCATTTTGTAAACTCTTTGTCTCAATACACTTTTTTGAATATTACAAATGTTTTGCACGACCTACGCACGAACTATGAAAGTTTGGAATTGAAAACTCAATTTACGCTATGCTATCGACTTTTGAGGAATTATGCCGTATATGAACAAAGTCCATTCACAACGCGCAGCAATCGAATCTATAACCGTAAGAACGCAAACGCTTCGCATCGGGTTTGATTCCCAAAGGCCGCGTCAGCGGTTAATTAACTCTCAACGGCGGCGGCGAGAGGCGCGGCGCGGGACAAAGCGACGCGGAATTGATGCCGCGCTATACTTTAGCGTTGATATTTTTCTACGTGCGATTCCCGCGGCCCGACAAAACGACCTCATTCATCCGGTCCATTAGCCTTGAGTGCGAGCATATTTTTCGGCGAATTCCGAAAGCGATCCGGTGCGTGCGCGCGGGCGCGCTTTCGCCGCCCCGAAATGAGAGACCGTGACCATCGACGTAGCGCATTTTGTTAATTGAAATCGTTTCATCGATCACGAGCAACAAATAGGCCCTCTATGCAATGAGGGAATGGACGACGAGGACGGTGGCGAGAAGGGAATGAGGGAGAGGGAGATGGAGAGTGGAAAAGTTGTTGACCGACGAAAGAGGAGGAGGACAGGGGTATCCAATGGCCGTGGTATGCGACACATTGAGGGGGACTTTAAGCTCATGACAAATGCTCCAGTGTCACGAATCGTTTTCCTAGGCGTCATATAAATTAATAATTACCCGGCGTCGCCATTATCGGAATTAATGCCGTCGATATTATGCCGGTTGTTTTACCGATAATTCACACCGCGAACGCTGATACACTTCGATCAGAAAAATCGTAGAACCCTGGAAGCGGCGCAAGTTTTGTCCTGCATCGTCAGCGTTCGCGATCATCCGGCGATTAGACGCGACGAATTTTCGGATGATTTCGCGAGCTCCTTGATTAAATCGGATCGGACAGTTTTTGACGGACGATCCGACGCGCGACTCGCCCGCCGAGCCCGCCGGTTATTTAATATTCGTCCGATGCGAGGTGTCAATAAAATAACGATCTCCCATCAGGGTGTCACGAGAGACGAGATAAATATGGGTATTTGAGCGCGGCAGATAATGCAAACAAACCCACGGTGAGTTATGTTTCCCGCTGTATATACGGTTTGTCCGCAATTGCGATACGCTCCCCGTTAAATTTGCTTTGAATTACCGCCGATAGTGCGACATTGCCTGGGTTATTATTAGTCCGTGATTCGCGTACGGTCCATTAACGTGACCTTGTGGCATCGACGTTTTCGATCCCAAACCAAACTTTTTTTTTTCACTAGATTCCAAAGTTTCGCTATTCTTGTGATACGCTATTGTCTTCTTCGTGCACTTTGTTCTTCTCTCTAGATAGGACTTGGACTGCATTTTAACTTTGTTTCTTAAACTTTGAATAAAGTTCCAGAGAGATATTGATTCAGATAGTTTTCTGACGTTAATCATTACCTTAAGCCCACTTTACACGATCTATAATTTGCAACAGAATTCAAGACAGAATTCTATTTATAATTTTATATATCAAATTATGAATATAATTATAGATAAGAAAAAATTTTTGTATTACACGAACCATAATTTGATTTAAAATTATGTATAGAATATTCGATTGTTTCTTTCTTTGACATATGGTTGGATTATTAAAAAATACGACATAGTTATTAAGAAATACATATAAATATAATAAAAGTATATTATGGAGAATTCTTTAATAATAACATCAGTTTCAATAATATCCACAATTATAGCAATATCCGCTCGTAGAAATAAACTTCGTAAACGTAAAAGAAATATTTGGTGTAAGTTATGGCATATTAGAAGAGAGCAAAGTATGCTTAACATGCTACATAACGAACTTTTAGTCGAGGATCGAATAGCATATCAAAATTTTTTAAGATTAAATAAAAAACGATTTGAAGATTTATTTAAACTGATTGAATCTCTTATTAAACGACAAGATACTAACATGCGTGAATGCATATCAGCGAAATCTAGGTATTATTTATAAGAATTTATAAATTATGCATATTACAATAGATGTAATAAATTATATAAATAGATAAATATATAAATTAATGTAATATGTGCAATAATTCAATAAATTCACTTTTATATTTTACAAATTTAGATTAGAATTAACATTGCGATTTCTTGCAACTGGCGATTCATTCCGATCATTAATGTACGCATCAAGAATACATGAATTAACAATATCGTTAATAATACCAGAAGTATGCAAAGCAATTTTCCATGTACTTAAAGATAAATATTTAAAAGTAAGATAATACGTGTTACACAGTCATTTATTAAAATATTTTTGAAATTATAAATATCATAAATGACAAATAATAAATTAGCATATTATTTTAGACTCCAATCACTGCAGCATCATGGGAACATATTGCTGCTGAATTTTATAAATTATGGCAATTTCCACAATGTCTCGGTGCACTCGATGGGCGTCATATAAAATTTAGACCTCCTAGATCTGCTGGATCTTTATATTATAATTATAAGGGTGATCATTCTATAGTTTTGTTAGCTTTAGCAGATGCACATTATCGTTTCTCATACATTAATATTGACGTTAATGGTAGAATAAGCGATGGTGGAGTATATCGAGAATCACAAATTTATCAAAAGCTATTTTTAATAATACTTTAGATTTTCCTAATTCGCATGAATTGCCACATCGTAAAACAAAGGTTCCATTTGTAATAGTAGCAAACGATGCTTTTCCTCTGTCTACAAGGATATTAAAACCATATTCTCAAAGGAATCTTTGCTATGAAAATAGAATTTGTAATTATCGTTTATCGAGGGCAAGAAGAGTAGTCGAAAACGAATTGGAATTTTAGCTAATAGATTTAGAGTGTTTTTGAATCCTATATCGTTATCGAGTGATAAAGTAGAACTTATTACTTTAGCCTGTGTAGCATTACATAATCTTTTAACTACAGAAAATACCACTGCAAACACAGATTTATTAAATAATATGAATTGTTTGCCTAATGTAGTACAACGACAAGGTAGAGTTTCTGTCGCTGCATTACAAATACGAGAAGAATATAAAGACTATTTTTGTAAAGAAGGAATGGTAGCTTGGCAAAACGATGCAATATCAAAACATAATATGTAAAACAGAAAATAATTTAACATTAATAAATGATATTAAGGCCGATGAAAATGTCAAGAAAATAATTTATTTCGTTAATTTATCTAATAATAAATATAATGCTTTGTTATTAACTTTTAAAAATGTGTAATGTAACTTTTAACAGAGTATGTAACTTTTAAATATGTATGTTGTAAGGTCTTATTTTGTGGATCTATCTAAATGTAATGCTTCGTTTATAATGTTTAAAATTTTATCTTCAGTATTTTCATATATTGTAATGTCTTTTATCTTTCTTAATTTTGAACCAAGAAATTTCAAAAAAATATCTATAGTGTCTTCCTTAGTCGATTTTTTTTATTCTTCTAACATT
>NW_021850941.1:2053677-2060098 GCF_003651465.1 Formica exsecta
CATTCTCGAGCACCTTATTCGCGCAAGTAGATGTCGGCCTTAACTTTCAGGCAAAATGCTCTTAAGATCGATAGGTCGTGCCCTGGTTAAGTTCCGCTAGCATAATTATGATCGACTGCACATGACGCTTGAAAGCTAAGTAAGATATAAATAGCATCATCACGCAATAGTTGCGTGATGTTTTGCTGCTGTAAAGTGAAGAATCACGTTGTAATTCATCTGTATCAACGTAAATTCTTAAAACATTATACTCAATTGAATAATTAATTTTAAAAGAGATATTTTTTTCTACTTACATTTTTAAAATAAAACATTTCCCATCATTAGAGAGAATTGTAAATTCTCAAAACATTATACATAATTAAATGATTTATTCCAGAAAAGAAATCGTTCCTCTATTTGAAATTTTAAAATGAAATACTAGCCATCAGCTGAGAGAATGCTTGTTGATGCGTCGAAAATTCGGCGATTCACATAAAAGTTCTAAAACTCAAGAAAGAGACAGCCACGAGGTATCGAATAGAATACCTGCGAGGGTGTTGTTCGCAAAAAAATAGCAGCTCGTGCTCTCTTCGTCTCACATCCCGCCCTTCTTCCGCGCGCGCTCTTAAAGTGAATGTAAAAACAAAAAAAAAATGGAGCGCCTTATTGTGCGCCGGTGAGACTGCGACTCAAAGGCTTAGAGCTTTGTACGTGTAGCTGTGCCTATGTTCGGGCACAACGGTGCGAAGGGTGCGCGCAAGGGGGTGGCGCTAGTAGTGGTGGTAACTACACCGTGTATTTTCGCATATACGTGTACCCTCGTCAAAGAGGCGGGGGGAGGAGGGGATGCAGGCGGAGGGGAGAAAAATACACCTAGCTACCTCGTTCATTTTTATCCCCTAAAGCAATTTCAGCATTGTTTTAAAATAGTACTTAGCAGGGTCATTGTATTATGCATGCGCCCTCCCTCGGTCTAGTGGACTGCGCTGGTGTGCGAGAACACTTGATTCCTCGCGCACGTGAGCCTCGCCCCATTGTTAGCTCACGAGGAGCGGCCGGCGGTGGTGCACGACGGGGTAACAGAAGAGGGTAACAGAAGGGATTTTCTTGGCCAAGATTTTTTTTTTTTTTACGGTGCTCACCTTGCTCATGAAACGTATCATCCCGATGGATTTAGCGCGGCCTCCAGAGAAGTTCCAGGTCCGATCCGGGTGACCAAACTTTGGAGATTTAAATATTTCACATTTTGCAGACGCGGATTTTACTCTCTCGGCTTGAATTGTGGTCTCGATGAGTTATCCGTTATGAACGTTTGCATTCTCGATCGCGATTCTTTGACTTGGCCGCCGGCGTTGCTGCTACTGCGTTCATTTAAGAGTAGGAAGTCGAGTATGATTACTATTGTCTGCGATCTGGTAGTCAGGCGTCTGCCTACTCGACAAAACAATATTGTATTCGAAAGAGAGAACCGCTCGGTAAGGCTCACGCCCGCGGTAAGGTTCCGAGGACTCTCGTCAGAGATAAAGGCTTGCATATACTTACTGAGTGCGCGTATACGCTGCAGTTTCTACGAGCCGCTGAAATTTTGTCCGTCGCTTAATATTAAAAAGATCGCCGTGTTGACGTACCTTACAGAATTTCATCGCGTGTTGAATAATTACGTCTCAATTTTCTAATAAATAAATTACGATTCCCTCTCGAAGAAGCTTGTCTCCTTAAATATTAATTGAATTTCTCAACGAGTTATATAATGAGTCAAATTCCAACTTTGTGATCATTGCTAATTAACTATTTCTTATCTCAATTCTCATGTATTTTGCAAAAATTCATACTTGCTCGCAATATTTCTTGTTCCGGTAATCTTTCGCACTTTGTTACGCGCATCGGAGCTTAGGTTTGTATCGCGAAGGCGACGACAATCTCAAAACTACGACATATTAAATAGATGGTTGTGTGAGCGCGCGTGGCCAAAGGCGTTGGAACGGCTCCACTCGTGTTCATTGTTCGCCGTCTGCATCCCCCACACCGCCCGAATTCCTGGTTCCCCACCGTCGTCACCTCTTCCCCTTCCGGCGAATCTCTCGCCGACCGAGCCGTGCCTCATCTCATCGCCTGCCGACACTAGTGACTTCACGAGGGGCTCATTTTCATTAAGAATTAAAGTTGAAGTCCGAGGGAAAAAAGTTTCTATTCGCCTTTTCCATGCAAATGAGATCGCGCTATCTCGCGCGCGCTCGGAACTATCTCGATTCCAGCTAATGCGGAACCGCGAGGATTCTCACCGTCGACCCCTAAGATAAAAAACTTTCCCGGCATCTCCCAGCTACCTGGGTTTGAATCATTAGCGAATCACCGCGTCGGGATGTGCCCACTTTTCTTGATTAACCAAATAATATAAATGAATTCGCTTGCGGAACGAAATTTCGCGCGTCGCCCGGATAATTATTTAGTTAAAGACACAACGGGGATATATATATATATATATATATATATAGTATTCTCCAAAATGACGTCAATAGCGTCATGATTTTTTCTCGAAAATTCTAAGATCTCCATCGTCGGCGAATTGTCGTGCAATCGACATCGCATTTACAAATATTTCAGTCACGCGACGAAAGTTAATTAACTCATTTAGAGAACAAAACGGGGATATCGACATTGGTAACACTCGCAAACAATCAGAATGCAGATTTAAGCTCGCGTGGTGCTTGCGTAGCTGCGCCATGTATTTCTCACTTTAGCGTCGTCTGTAACGCCGATAATTAAGCGACTGCTCTAATGAATCCCTATTCGCATGACTAATTTGCGCGATAAACTGACTAAATAATAATCCGCGATATTTCTCCCCGGGGGGAAAGCCTGACGCGGTCGGTCGGCTGCACCACATTGTGAAATATATCGGCAAAGCATATTGTCAAAGTGCTCTCATATCAAGCGATCTAATTTGACAGATCGACATATCGAATAATGCATCTATAACAGCGCCCTTCATTAATTATATAGTATTCTCCAAAATGACGTCAATAGCGTCATGATTTTTTCTCGAAAATTCTAAGATCTCCATCGTCGGCGAATTGTCGTGCAATCGACATCGCATTTACAAATATTTCAGTCACGCGACGAAAGTTAATTAACTCATTTAGAGAACAAAACGGGGATATCGACATTGGTAACACTCGCAAACAATCAGAATGCAGATTTAAGCTCGCGTGGTGCTTGCGTAGCTGCGCCATGTATTTCTCACTTTAGCGTCGTCTGTAACGCCGATAATTAAGCGACTGCTCTAATGAATCCCTATTCGCATGACTAATTTGCGCGATAAACTGACTAAATAATAATCCGCGATATTTCTCCCCGGGGGGAAAGCCTGACGCGGTCGGTCGGCTGCACCACATTGTGAAATATATCGGCAAAGCATATTGTCAAAGTGCTCTCATATCAAGCGATCTAATTTGACAGATCGACATATCGAATAATGCATCTATAACAGCGCCCTTCATTAATTTCTTGCATTTTGTAAACTCTTTGTCTCAATACACTTTTTTGAATATTACAAATGTTTTGCACGACCTACGCACGAACTATGAAAGTTTGGAATTGAAAACTCAATTTACGCTATGCTATCGACTTTTGAGGAATTATGCCGTATATGAACAAAGTCCATTCACAACGCGCAGCAATCGAATCTATAACCGTAAGAACGCAAACGCTTCGCATCGGGTTTGATTCCCAAAGGCCGCGTCAGCGGTTAATTAACTCTCAACGGCGGCGGCGAGAGGCGCGGCGCGGGACAAAGCGACGCGGAATTGATGCCGCGCTATACTTTAGCGTTGATATTTTTCTACGTGCGATTCCCGCGGCCCGACAAAACGACCTCATTCATCCGGTCCATTAGCCTTGAGTGCGAGCATATTTTTCGGCGAATTCCGAAAGCGATCCGGTGCGTGCGCGCGGGCGCGCTTTCGCCGCCCCGAAATGAGAGACCGTGACCATCGACGTAGCGCATTTTGTTAATTGAAATCGTTTCATCGATCACGAGCAACAAATAGGCCCTCTATGCAATGAGGGAATGGACGACGAGGACGGTGGCGAGAAGGGAATGAGGGAGAGGGAGATGGAGAGTGGAAAAGTTGTTGACCGACGAAAGAGGAGGAGGACAGGGGTATCCAATGGCCGTGGTATGCGACACATTGAGGGGGACTTTAAGCTCATGACAAATGCTCCAGTGTCACGAATCGTTTTCCTAGGCGTCATATAAATTAATAATTACCCGGCGTCGCCATTATCGGAATTAATGCCGTCGATATTATGCCGGTTGTTTTACCGATAATTCACACCGCGAACGCTGATACACTTCGATCAGAAAAATCGTAGAACCCTGGAAGCGGCGCAAGTTTTGTCCTGCATCGTCAGCGTTCGCGATCATCCGGCGATTAGACGCGACGAATTTTCGGATGATTTCGCGAGCTCCTTGATTAAATCGGATCGGACAGTTTTTGACGGACGATCCGACGCGCGACTCGCCCGCCGAGCCCGCCGGTTATTTAATATTCGTCCGATGCGAGGTGTCAATAAAATAACGATCTCCCATCAGGGTGTCACGAGAGACGAGATAAATATGGGTATTTGAGCGCGGCAGATAATGCAAACAAACCCACGGTGAGTTATGTTTCCCGCTGTATATACGGTTTGTCCGCAATTGCGATACGCTCCCCGTTAAATTTGCTTTGAATTACCGCCGATAGTGCGACATTGCCTGGGTTATTATTAGTCCGTGATTCGCGTACGGTCCATTAACGTGACCTTGTGGCATCGACGTTTTCGATCCCAAACCAAACTTTTTTTTTTCACTAGATTCCAAAGTTTCGCTATTCTTGTGATACGCTATTGTCTTCTTCGTGCACTTTGTTCTTCTCTCTAGATAGGACTTGGACTGCATTTTAACTTTGTTTCTTAAACTTTGAATAAAGTTCCAGAGAGATATTGATTCAGATAGTTTTCTGACGTTAATCATTACCTTAAGCCCACTTTACACGATCTATAATTTGCAACAGAATTCAAGACAGAATTCTATTTATAATTTTATATATCAAATTATGAATATAATTATAGATAAGAAAAAATTTTTGTATTACACGAACCATAATTTGATTTAAAATTATGTATAGAATATTCGATTGTTTCTTTCTTTGACATATGGTTGGATTATTAAAAAATACGACATAGTTATTAAGAAATACATATAAATATAATAAAAGTATATTATGGAGAATTCTTTAATAATAACATCAGTTTCAATAATATCCACAATTATAGCAATATCCGCTCGTAGAAATAAACTTCGTAAACGTAAAAGAAATATTTGGTGTAAGTTATGGCATATTAGAAGAGAGCAAAGTATGCTTAACATGCTACATAACGAACTTTTAGTCGAGGATCGAATAGCATATCAAAATTTTTTAAGATTAAATAAAAAACGATTTGAAGATTTATTTAAACTGATTGAATCTCTTATTAAACGACAAGATACTAACATGCGTGAATGCATATCAGCGAAATCTAGGTATTATTTATAAGAATTTATAAATTATGCATATTACAATAGATGTAATAAATTATATAAATAGATAAATATATAAATTAATGTAATATGTGCAATAATTCAATAAATTCACTTTTATATTTTACAAATTTAGAAATTATAAATAGAAATCTGTCTTGAATTCTGTTGCAAATTATAGATCGTGTAAAGTGGGCTTTAAGATCTTACATTTATATATTTTAATGAGAAAAGTTGTATATATAAAACTCTCTTTTGTTATATATATGTATATATATACATATATATGAGTATTAAAAAGCATTTTTAAATTTTTCCGCGTCTTGATTCACATTAATGTATATCCTTAATTCGCTATGAGAGAATCTGAAAGGTATCATTATTTCTTTATATTTCTTAAACGGGAATGAAATTTTCGACGAGGCGATTTAACGTGGCGCTATATTACGACGCGAGCTCAAGTCGACTGCGTAAGGTAGATAGGTGATACCCGCCAAGACGTCATGATGGGCATCGTGCTCGATGTCTTGACGGTGGGGAGCAGGATGATCTTACGATCCACGATGTCAAGTGATTACAGCTATTTTGTGCCACTTGTACTTATTAGGGGTGATACGCCGGTCCGGGAGGCCATTATGAGTGCCATCTGAATCTCGGCCTCTTGAATGCCTCCATTTACCATTAAGCACATTACTATTATCCTATCACGCGCTCACTCGGCCAAAGGGACTTCTTTGGTTTGGCCATGATGCACGAAGCCATTTGTGCAAAGTGGCCGTTCATTACTAAATTATGCCGGTTTTATAGCATTACATTAAATCCAGCCTCGCCGTGCCGTAGGTACCGACCTTCGAAAAAACTCTCGCGTCGAGCTGGGGG
>NW_021850941.1:2060253-2071418 GCF_003651465.1 Formica exsecta
TTTATACTCGTGCGAGAGTTTTCGCCGCGTTTTGATTTTTTTCTCTCGCTCTTTCTTCTTTTCTTCTTCCTCTCTCCCTTCCTCCCTTCTTCTCGTCCTACCTATCTCACTTTCCGTAAGCGCATCAAACGCACTGCGAATTCCCGAGCGTTTGTTTGAAGCGCGCGGCCACTTAGCTCCCTCCTCTAATAACCGCAACACTGTAACCGACAGTCGCGTCTGTAATGCGCATATAATTAATGATAATAATGCGGCCGCGAGCGGCGGACTACATCGCTCCGCCTGGTTTTTGTCCGTTGCACGATACGCTCCGTAATGAACCACCAAAGATGTCAGAACCAGTTCTGTATCTGCTTTCAGTCGCAACATCGGTGGACGTACACGCGTCTGTTGGATTGCAGATGCGAGCGTTTACCCGCGATTCAACCACGTAATGAACATCACAGTCGTTGAATTGTCACTAAAGAATATTTATAGCCGTTTGATACAGGCATTGGGAAGAGAACGTTAATTCTAGCAAGAGTATCATTAGGAGTAACACACATACAGGAGCGTCGACGACTATCAATATACTGAGATAAAACTATTCTAAAAAGAAATATTTAAAATATATATGTATGCAATATATATAAATTAAAAATTCTTTTTTACATATCTTTTTTCTCTTATTTTTTCCGAAATAATTTACTTTAGATTCTCTGCAAATTTCGTTATTTTGCGAAACGATATTTTACGATTTACATTCTAATTAGACATCTCTCTCTTCGATTGTAATCTAATACAGCAACCATTGCCTGTGGACGAACAATACACTCGGGACACGCGTACTCGCAACAGAGCGCGTATACTCAATATTTCCATTCGCTTCGAACGTTTCACTTACGAGACGAGACGATCGCGCTCGCGCTGCGCTGGGACCGTCGAATTTTTCGTGTTGCCGGCAAACGTGCACGCCGCGTAGGATGCTTTGGGTACAAAACACGTGTCGGTAATTCAGCACAAACAGTCGCCATATAACTTTTATTTGCAAGATCGACGAGTAGCCTGATTGCAATCAGGCAAACGTGACCGAAAAATCCCAACGTGCGTTTTATATGGAGACCCAGTTTTGCCAGCGGCGAGACGCACTTTATTTTCCTCCCTTTCTCCACGGCTTTATATCGCGTAATACATACTTTATGCCGCGGTATTAAGGGGGTGCCCACCTCTATCTCTCCCTTTCTCCCCCTCACTCCTCGGACACGTACGACCGGCTCGTATTTGAATACGGGCTGTCCGCCGAAGATAACCAACGGCCTAGCTGACCATCCCCTCGCACCCTGACGACCACAGCGTCCGCCGGGGATGCGCAGCGATGATCCAGCGGCTTTTAATAATATTTCCGAATTTTTTTCTGACTCGCTGCCGCGGCTCATAGGCGATTCTCTGTGACATTTTTTTGCGCGGTACGCTAATCCCAAAGTATTGCGCTCTTTTTGAAAGCGATTTGTGAAATATAAATAGACGGTAGCGCATCGAAATGACTTTTGCTTGTGTCACACGGTTTAGCTCGCGGGGATACCTGAATTTTTTTGCTCGTCCCAATGGTACCTTTGCACGGTCTTTTTACATTTGTTGGCCATCGAAAGAGTGAGTGTAATATGTGCGATTAAGCAGAACAGTCAATCGCATGTCTAAATTAATTACAACATACGTGTATATATGTTAATCGCAATGCTCATTTTCTTGAGCATTTTTTTAAAGAAATCCACTCAACAAGATTAATGAAATTTTATTATACATTATAATATATTTCTACTATACTGAGTTTAAGTCTTCAAATGCACATATGACATTTTAAATACGCCAACCTTGGCCGATGCAGAAATCGTTAGTCGTTTCACCATTGTTGAGTTGCATCGCGGAGCCATGAAAATAATTCAATATGCAAGTCTGCGAACATTTTTATTCCGCATTCGGATTTAATAAACCGACAAAATAGATTTTATTATTTACAATCACCATTCCGGTGAACTCCCGTTTGCTAGGATTTAATTTGCGCTGTAAAAAAATTCTCATATTCAGGATGCTTGGTAATGGCATTACAATGATCGACTGTACTTACATGAGAATCTCGGTTATTCTCAGTCCCCACGAGATATACATTCGATATCTATCAATAAAATATTCGATTCAGAGGGAGCCCACTATCGCGCACGGCCGCGAATAAAAATTTGTCCGCGGCGACTGACATAAAATTGGCTCGATTAAAAATTTAGTTGCAGGAAATGTAAACTTTTATTTTCGCAAAAAAATTGTAATTCCCGCAACAAATCTCGCCGGTCGTTTCAAATATATTTCGCTTACGGCTAGGTAAATATTTACCCATTGAATCAAATTTTTCTGGTAAGGATGCAATTGGGCAAAATATCTCTCTCGTAATGAGTTTTCTTTTGCGACCAATTGCGTTAGCGATTACGTTATTAATACGATTCTATCAATAGAATGAGGAAAAATCTGTTTCTCTCCTAAGATGTCATATATTATTTAATAATGCTATACTTTTTATAACGGTCCACATGACGTTACAACGTTAGAACGTATGTCGTTAAATTTAAATGCGGTATCGATAACCGAGTTAATGTACACATAAAAGTACCTCCGATATATTTATGTCACAACCGTAATAAAATTTTGATTTTCAACCGATACGTCACTTTTTATTACAACAGCATTATGCTATAATTTGAGGGAAAAGTCAGGTTCAATCGTAATTTCACACTTTATTTCTGCTTATCGCTATCTTTCTCGAACACTCATTCGCCGCATAATGTAAGAATAAGAGAGCGTTCAGTGCATTTGGGGGTTGAAACCACACTTGCGGTTCGCTCCAAACGATTCTTTGCACAGCATGCCGACCGCTTCATTATCTCCAAAACTACGGAAAGGCGTACATATGATCGTTTCATTCGCATACAAAGTGAGTCTCCGCGTTCTTATGGTTATTTATCGAGCCGTCGACCCGCGGAAAGCCCAGGCAGGGGCGCCCGACAAAGGAAAAAAAAGAGCGTTTGCGTATGTGTGGCGCGGGTCGCCGCCATTTCTGATTGAATCCAGGCTTGGAGCTTATATTTTGTCATCCATTGGCGCCGTCGGCGGCGTGAGTGCAGCTAAAAGAGTCGAAACGGCGACAGGGGGTGCCGTAAGGGGTGCAAAAGGGGGTCATACGGGGAGTGAGCGCGCTTCGAATCGAGTGGGGACTGTTTGCCAACGCGAATTTTAAAATCACGAATTTTTAAAAAGCACCCCGCGGCCAGATTCTCTCCGCTAACGCGGTTACGTAGTCTCGATGCGAGGATATGTATATGTATATATGTGTGTATGTGTGTGTATGTATATATATGTATATATATATATATATATATATATATATATTGTATATATATGTATATATATTCGTGTATATGTGTATCTATACCATTGCCGTTCTCTATACGCATTTATCCTGCATATCTGTAAATGCATTGAGCTACAGCGGTCCCTCTACCGAAAAATTTGATCATTTTTCACCTTTCTTCTTCCATACCTATCGAAATACTGCCGGAATGCTTTCCTATATTTTTTTTCGCTCGTCGCTTTCCTTTGTCGCCTCATTATAATGCTAAGTTACGATCCTTTAACTTTTTTTTTTATTATTGATATATTTGGAAAGTAGTACACAACACACAACATACCTTTCATTTTTTTAAATACATGTTATAATATAAGAAAATCTTCTACATGATTTTATACAGCCATAAAATCTTTTAAAAATAGATAAATAATATTTACTATTATTTATTTGCAGTTTGACCTGTTAAACAAAAATTTATCGTTATCATGTAAATTAAAAAAAAAAAGTTTTCTTATATACGCAACATAAAACCGATATATTGTACTATATATTATACATTAAACTCCTTTACCGATAAAAAAATATTACACATTCTGCTGTTTTTTTTTTATATATATGTATTTATATAAAGTTTATCACGACGATATGATTAGCCTTTTTATATTTCAGTCTGTTTGTTTCACATAATGAATAGAATGTGTTCTATATTCATAAAAATAATTACTGTTTACTGAGTAATTAACGTGTACGTGCATAGCAGTGGGGAGGGATATACCGGGGGAGGAGAGAGAGAGAGAGAGAGAGAGAGAGACTGCGTGAATATTTAGCAACAGGCGCTTCGGCGAAATACGCTTCGCGTATTCGCGGAGGTTCCACTTTATTCGCGAGACAGCTCTATTTTTTATTCGCAAATAAATGTGTCCCCCTAAAAATAATATTTAACGTTCACGTAATGTGAAGCCCGCGGGACGGATGCGCGAGGAAGGTATATTTTGACAGCGTTGTACCGGCGCAATGTTTTTCTTCCCTTCGAGCAACATGGACGCGCGTTGAACTTTGTATTCTGCGCGAGGAGAAAATGATTAAAAACCTCACGGACTATTTATGTTTCGTGCCATCATCCAATTTCGGAATTCGAAGGTAACTGCGTAACACTGTGAATCTGCCATCGTTTTAACCAATAAGAAAATTGTGAGCATCGACAGGTTAACGAGTTCCGTTTGGAATTCATATTTACTTTTAAAGTGTAATCTTTTGAACTATAAAGAATATTGAAAACAGATAGAAGGCGAGAAGAGGTTTGCCAGCAGCTATGCATGATACCATAATTTGTATTTTTTCTATTCATTAGTTTAGATATAAAAAAGAAACGATATTAAATAATTTGAATCAGAACATGTTAATGAATTAAGACTAATTGGAAAATTTGCTCTTAGCACAATTAGACTTTAACATTGGATACAAAAAAATTTTTTTAATTGAGAGAGAGAAATCATTTTAGATAAAACATTTTAGATAAAATTCGAATCAATTACATTATCTAACAATTCTATAACTATATTAATATCAGAATGATATACTATGATAGCTGCGAAAAAAACTCGACGTTTACATGAATGTGTAGCCGAAAAGTTTGGCTGGCCACTTCGCACCCCCACATGGGGTATCGATTCTCGAGGTCAGGCACGTACATAATCTTACCACTACGTACATAATTTCATATGCATGTATACCAATACAGGCGCGTTTTGTAAAGGGCTCGCGCACAAGGTGGGGATAGAGAGTGAGTTCCATGTACATGCATATATTCCTGCATAAATATATTAGGCCGACGAATACGTTTCGACCGATGGGATCCAAGAGAGAGAAAGAGAGACCGAGACAGAAACGGATAGGCTGTCGGAGGAGCGAAGAGATCGCTGCATATGAAAGTATCTATAAGGCACTTTGAATTTTATATCCTGCCAAGAGGCGGTCAACATTTAAATGAGCCGATCGATCGACATTACCTTGGGATATGACGGGGGGAGAAAACGAAGAGGCGCGTTGCGTCGTGGGACGGGGGGCATTTCTCGAGGGGTCGCGAGAGACGAGACATTCTCGAATTTGCGAGAATCCCTTTCCATAGAAGAGCAGCGAACCTTTCTCAAGAAATTAAACGGTCCATCCACTTATTAGAGACGATGGAGAAAATATTCGAATCTCATTACACGAGAGATGGCAGGTTCGTTAAAGCAATTTCTTCACATAATATGTCATAAAATTTTATTTTGATTTGACAGAATTATGAACTGTAATTAATGCATGGTTCTCATATAAATAAAATATATTTTGAGATAATGCACATGTTTATTGCATGCGAAGAAAAATATTTTGAAAATCTATATTCGCAAATGTTTGAAATACATATATAAAATATGTTGACAAACTGCGTCAAGAGTGAGATATGAATTTTATTAATACAACTGTATGCAGTTTAACGGATAAATGGAAAGTGTTAAGTCTATTCGCTGAATCTTTATGCAGATGTTTGCCAGTATTGTAAATACGTTTTGTCGATGAGAAAAGGTGGTGAGACCCTCTGTATACCGTAAGAGCGTATAAAGTGGGCAGCTACCGAGTTTCCAATAATCTGGCCTGAAAACGCGATTTATACGAAACGGTAAACTTAATAACGCAATTTCGCGAGGGTACGCGGCCCGCTGACGGAGAGCGGCCGAACAATTTAAATAAACAAATTATAAATATTCGCTCGCGCGAAACCACCTCAGCATGAATAATCATTACGTCGTAGATGGGAGGCAAGGCACTGCCGATTCAATTGATTAAATTTTTAATAATTCATTTACATTCGACCGGCATACCTCCGCCTCCGCGACTTTCTCAGCATGTCTCTCACTCTTTCACCCTTTTTCAGTTTCTCTCTCTCTCTCTCTCTCTTTCTCTTTCTATCCTTCTCTCTTATCACCAGAGTCGACCCTTTAATATATTTTTAAATTACATTTTTAGTGAACGCAACAAATGAATTATCGATTGTTTCGCCTCGGTACAGCCGGCTAATAGGGTTATTATTAATTCGCTGCTCCAGTTTTCGCGCATTCGTATAAATACATTGTATAAAGTATTATGGAAAGAATCGCGGAAATAAGCACGTAAATGCAATTTGCGCCATGCAAAATTATACATCTCCTCGATTCTGTAATTTGCAGTTTGCAGGACGCGTTATTTTTATCACGTTAAACAACGCAATTCAGCGCGACTCGATTATTTATTTATCCCTTCGTATAGGGAGCATATTGTAGCTTCCTCTCGTTTACAGATTGTTTACCCGACTGCATGGAATATTACACTGATATCGTCTATCGCGATAAAGTACGAATAGAGTTGTGCGAAACGGCATTAATCCGTGGCATCCAGCGCCGAGGCGCAAACGCAAGGGAAAGTCGCATGCTCGAGAGACGTTCATCGAGCCGAAACGAAGTCGTTCGTGATATATAAACGCGGATCGGGATATCGGGGTCGGAATCCGAATCTCATAACTTCCGGTCCGTCGGTGGTCGACTCAATATTCAAGATGACCGGCGGACGGGACGGCGGATGTTACGTCACGCTTCGTCGCCGCCTCAAGCCATATTAGATCGAGGAGTTTCATATTGCTCCGTAGCGCGCTCCGTGATCTCGTGCGCCGGAAGTTTATCTATGGTTCAGTTCGTCTCGTAATAATGCCCATTGGAGTCCACAGAAGCGCCGGACGTCGTCGTACTTGCGCGCGTTAACGAAGTCAATTGTGAAGAAGTTGCTTGCATCGCGGTGCTACGTTGACTTTCGTCTGTAGTCGCGAGTCGTATGTATTTCAAAGGGGTGTCTATCCATCAGTCGTTATTATGATGATCGTCGAATTGTCGGTGGAAACTCAATTACTGCTTTAAATTCAAGACTATTATTAAAGTATTTAAATCACATTAATAAGATGTGGATGGTACCAATGATTTATATATATGTATATATATATATATACACATACTTAATGTAAATAGCACTGTTTTAAAAGAGAATTGCGATATTATCTCAAGTCCACTATTCGACATTTTAATTGGTTCAATAAATGTGTGTACGTGATAGTTTTTATTATACAATATTTTAATACGTATGTGTTACACACATATATAAAAAAGGCACTTAAAATATTTTCAATATTAATTCTTATATATTATATGTATGTATGTATATATACATACATATACATCTTCGACATTTTTGCATGTTTCGTAGGTATCGGAATCCCAGTACCAAACATTTAACCAAGTGTTCGGACGCACTTTGGTATGAACGATCTAGCGCGTCATCGTCGCAAAGTGTCGCGCAACTCGCGAATCGGAACTCGGGTAACACGAATCCCGCGGATAACTCGACAGATCGGGAAATTCCCATTTTTTTTCGTTTGTTCCCGGACGCGTCATCTCATGGCGCTGCCGCGGCGGTCGCGGCGGCGGCGGCGGCGGCGGCGGTTTTAAATTCCTTTTGAGTTCAAAACGCGCGCGCGCGCGCGGGCGCGAACGCGCGGGTGCGCGGCGCGATGCAGAAGAGGGTTGCAGCGAGAAAATCGGGAGGGAAGAGTCTGGACCAGAGAGGCTGGCATGCACGGGGTAGCGGGGGGAGGGGGTGGACTAGCGCGAGTGCGCACTCAAAAAAAAAAAAAAAAAAAAAAAACCAAGCCTGGATTTCAGTCGATAAAAGGATGCACACACGCCGCGGCGCATACAGAGGGAAGAAACAAATGAACAAATTCGCGTTTCAGAATAATGCCCGGCAATCCCATCTACCCGCCTCTCTCGCCGCGGCCTCCTCTCTCCTGCCTCTGGTCCGCACGCCGCCACCCTCTCACCCCTATTTCGCGGACCAGCCTGCACCCCTCTTCCCGTCTTCCCCTCTCTTCATCGCCTCCTCCACCGCCTTCCTCCGCCCCCTCATCCCCTTCCCGCGTCGTCGATGCGCCGTGGCACCCGCTCTCTCTCTCCTCCGGCACCGCCACCCGCGCAACCCCACAACCCTACTTTTTTCATTCCGTCCTATCAATTGATCAGGTTTTAAATTTCCGCGTCCATCCGAGCCGCGCCTCCACCTCCTCCTCTTCCGCGTCCTCCACCTCATCCTGCTTCTCCTGCTGCTGGCTGCTCCTCCGCGCCACCCCGTACGTCCTCTTTCGGTTCTCGTCCATCCATCCCCGTACTCTCACCCTACACCGCGATGTACGCCGGTGCCACCCGTTCGGTCCTCACCCGCCTGTCCCTCCTCTCTGTTTAATTAAAAGGACACATTAAATTATTTTTTCAATTGAACCCCCCATTGTTACTCGCAGACTGCTGATTCTATCCAATCGTCCGGCTTCTCGCTCGCACCCACGCTAGCCGTCTCACTTCTACTCGCGCTCAACTGATCCCCCTTTCCTCCCTGTCCTACGTCGCACCCTCCCGCTTGCAGTCCCTGCTTTTTTTCGCGTTAGAAGCTTTGTCAGAATACGCGTGCGCGATAGTATAGGTACACGATCGCGCATATACGTGTGTTTACGCGTGCCCGTATATTTTAGCTTGCACGCGTGTGCGCCGCGCGTCTGTTGCATGTAGGTGTATACGTGCTTCTTTTTGTTCCTATTTGCGCGAGATCGGGCGGGCGAGCGAGCGAGCAAGCAAGCAAGCGAGCGAACGCTCTCTCACGCGCGCTCGCGCGCTTTCCTATTAATTGGGAAATACCGAAATGCGCGGAATATCGAGCACCTTGATGGCACGGCTAGCATGCCCCTCCGGATCGCGGGGGTTCCGGATGGGCAGGGGGACAGGGAGAAATAGAAGGGGTAGGGCATGTGGGTGGTTGGGTATGGGTGTGGCGACGATTTTTTCGACGACAGGCCTCTGCCGTCCGAGCGTTCTCGTTAAACGAATTCGACGGCTTTCGCGAGATTTGGAGCAGGAGCGGGAGCGGAGGCTTACGTCCGAGATTTTTCGGTAACTTGAGATTTCTACTCTTTCGAGGAGAATGCCGAAGAAACTGGGGTGTAGCGCTATTTCTACATAGGCACCATCGCATGTGACGAGGATTTTGTGTCTGGATCACTGGTTGCTACAGAATTCTCAAATTTTTGCTTTTGCTCCAGTTTGTTACTTGTTATACAATTTATTAAACGTAATTCAAAATTTTTTTAGACATGACGATTTAGAAAAACAGATAACACAGCGTAATTGTATATAATTAAAAATAAACAATTACATATAAATATGTATAGGATATAACAAAAGTAAAAAATGAACAATTTTATAAATATATGGGATTTATCTAATTATATAAAATTTTTTGAATGATTAGTAGGTATAAAATAAATCAGTAGTAGGATAAAATAAATTGAGAATAGTCGTCTTCCGTTACAGTGTAACTGCAAATAATAATACCTAAGCGATTACTCTAATCTCACAAGAAACTTGACATTTAATCATCACTTAATTCAGTAATTACAATGTTAATTGATTTCAATTCTCGTGTCTTCGGGGCTTATCAAAGTCGATAACACGCGATATCTCCGTTAATGTGTGGATATCATTATCAATTGTCGTCCCTCTCTCCGGCCTCCCCCTCTAGTCCATGACGTTGGCGGAATTCGGACGGGATGAAAGTTGGAGGAATGGCAAGGGTCGGAAAGGGACGAAGAGAGTTGGCGGATAGTTGGATGCGCAAAATCAAATAATTACGAATAATCGAACATTGTATTTAGAACTCTGTGTTTTAATCATTAGAGTCATAGGTCAGCGTTGGATAACACGTTAAAGCGGTTTACGTGTCGCGTTTATCGAGAACATCGATACATCGGATGTTTAATAGGATTTTACGTAACGCAAAAATGAATTTGAACAGCGTCCTTCTCGGCTGCCTCGGTATCAGAAATCGCATTATATAGTTCGTTATAATCAATGCATTCTTATCCATTTCCTATATTTCCGATCGACACGTTATATTGTTCGCTTTGCTGAGCAGAGGTAGGTATCGTATATATCCGTCTGTTTATTTTACGTTATTACGTATCGCGAGACCGTTTGCATAAACACAGATCTATAGAATTATCAATTTTTAATTAATTCAAGTTGCGGCTTTTTGGCAGTCTTGTCAGTTTTGCGATAATCGGTCATAATTTCCACGAAATTTATTTTTATGCCGCATAGGGACTTTTTTAGGCAATTTTGAATTGCATTATCTGTATATGATTTCGTGCTTTAATTAGACCTAGCGTGCGAGATAATTAAAAAGAGACAATCGTTCTAAGAATCAAAATTACGAGCACTCACCGAGCTAGACGTTTTCATCAAGATTCTCGTACTCAGTTACTTGGCCATTGTCCAAGTCGGAGCGCGACCATAGGATAAAACGAAGCTCGCCTATCGGAGCTTCCCTCTTTGTCTTTCCGGCAAAGGAGTCTGAAGCGGCGAGTCAGAGTCCGCTACATCGGTAATTCGGAAAAGCTAATTAAAACTTGACTCGAAGACCGGTGCATCCTCGCGCCCACCCACCAACGCCGGCTGCCCTCCCAGTCACCGAGTCGACCGCTACGAGGGGCTAAGTGAGGTGAAAACCAACCCCAAAGAGCAGAAGTCTCACCTCACCCTACCTCTTATCCACGTGATTCTATTCTGCTACTCTTTCCACGGCCAGTGCGCATTGTCTTCGCGAACACAAACAATTTTTTTCCTTTATATGTTCCCTTCGTCCTTTGCACGACTTAGTCGTGGAGATATATATATATATATAT